>NC_051427.1:4334056-4345682 GCF_015228065.2 Penaeus monodon
GTACCGATCGAAACATCAAGGAGCCCCTTTCTCAATTGCCACTGAGGTCTTAGAACCTTTCCAGGCGTGGCTAGATGGTACATTCGCGCTCTGTCCGAAGGAAACATGAGGCCCCTTCTAAATGACTGAGTTAGACTTTCACAATTTTGCGTACTCACGGCGAGTCATTCTCTCACGCCAATCGTCATCACCATGTTTTTTTATATGCGTAAATAGGTAAATAGGCAAGAAGGCTGTGAATTTAATAATGATTTACTGATCACAGCCAAATAGAATAGTTTTTTTTTCCAAGTTGCCCCCAGAAAATTCTAACGGACTTCAGTTATTTCGAAGATGCTGATTTAATAAATCAACATTTTGCCAAACTTTCCCTAATATTTAGGGATGGGATCCTCCCTTGCCATGGTTTCATTCTGTTTATCGTCAGTGAGTTTCATAAACAATGTTTTCATTTACATTTAATATTCCTATATAATGCATACACTTGATCTTTCTTCCGTTTTGCAAAATGAGTATGAGTACGTCAGCGAATTCCTTTCATCAGGAATATGAGGTCATGAGGTCATTACATGGTACATACGTTGTGGCGTGGACAGAAAGGTAATATTACTAATTCTATTAAAGAAGTTTGCTCTGCATTTTTTGTAACGGGCAAGATTTTCACACACACACACACACACACACACACACACACACACACACCACACACACACACACACACACACACACACACACATATATATATATATATATATATATATATATATAGATATATATATATTATATATATATATATATATATATATCCCTAATTAGAGAGCTTTGTAGAGCGCAGTTAACCAAAGGCGATAAACGGGCCTAAATATTCGTGTACAAGAGTGTGGTGAGAGTCTAGGGATTATCACAGTGACTAATATTCTTGTTGCGTGGAAGCGGATGGACTGGGGTCTCGTAAGAAACATTAAAAGGAGTATGGTGTTCTTATGCCCACAAGGCCAACTACACTGAATGAACGTTGTAAGATAATCAGACTTGCATAGCATAGATGATAGTAGAGGCAACGAATATAAAAAAAAAAGATTCTGCAAGATCTAAACAGTTTTTATAGGAAGTGAAAATCTCGGTGTTGCTCTGATTCTAAAACTCATCAAGAAAGCGAATTTCATAGATGCTACGAGCGAGGCTGAAACCGATGCATGGTCCACCTACGAAAATCTTTAATAGTCACAAATCAGACAGCTGTGAAGATCTGGGACAAGATATGCTTCACACCCTTTGGAAACTGAGTACCAACACGTATGTAAGGCTACAAGACCTTAATATTTCCAGAGAATATTGGTGATAAGAGGACGAACAGGGAAAGGGTCCCATTACGTCATCAAAGTAATGGAGCAAAAACACCAGGGTCGCAGAAAAAATTGTCAGGTCATATAAATATTGTTTTCATCATTATTAATTCATTTTATTTATCTATTTATTTATTTATTTATTATTATTATCATTATTATTATTATTATTATATTGTATTATTATTTATTATTATATTATTATTATTGTTATTATTATTATTATATTTTTTCTTTTTCTTTTTTTGAAAAAATGAATGTATTTTTCCCACCCCCCTCAGTTTTTTTTCTCTGGGGTCAGATTTTGCGAAAATGGACGTTTAGTTCTCTAAAACCATGTTTGGTTTTTTATTGGGTTTCCCTTGGGTGAAAGGTTGTTTACAAATTAATTAAGCATCTCTAATATTGTTTTTCTTAATACTTCGGGTTTTTGTTTCCTTTTAGTGAAAATGTTATTAATGGTCTTTTTCTCCTTTCATTCCCCCCCCTCCTCATAAGACGTCTGAAAAATTCTACTGCTTTCCCCTGAGGCAAGAAAATCACACTGGGGCTGGCGCTTGAGGGACGTGTTGTTGTTTGAAGTGTTTTTGTTAAAATAGCTTGTTTTGAAGTACTTTTTGAAATGGTTTTGTTGTTTTAAGTGATTTGTTGGTAAAAGCTTGTTTCCGGTAACTTGTTGAAAGAGCCTGTTTTGAAGTCCTTGTTGGAAGGGTTTTTATTTCCTAAAGTGACTTGTTGGAATGACCCTTGATGTCTGAAGTGATTGTTAAAGTCTTGATGTCTGAAGTGTTTTGTTGGAATGATCTTATGTTAAAGTGATTTTGTTGGGAAAGATCTTGTGTCTGAAGTGATTGTTGGAATTCTTGATTCTAAAGGGTGACTTGTTTGTGTCTTGATTCTGAAGTGACTTTTGGAATGATCTTGAGTCTGAAGTGATTTTGTTGGAAGAACTTCTAGAATGACTTGTAAGATTGGGTTTGTTTTGAGGTGACTTGCGGAATTGACTTGTTGTTTTGAAGTGACCTTCGAAATGGTTTGTTGATTAAAATGATATTGTTCCCTGAGGGGGGTTTTTAAATATAATATTGTTGCCAAGATGTTTTTATTTTTTTTGAAATGACTTTTTTTAAGATGATGGGGGGCTTGAAATGACATTAAAATGATGTTGTTAAATGACTTGTTAAAAAAGTGGCTTGAAATGACATTAAAATGTGTTGTTGAAATGACTTGTTAAAATGTGTTGCTTGAAATGACTTATTGAAAGGGTTTGTGGCTTAAAAATTCTTTTAAAATGATGCTGTGGCTTAAAATTGACTTTTAAATTTAGTTATGGAAATGATTTTTAAAAGGATGTTGTTGAAATACTTGTTAAAATGATGTTGTGGTTTGAAATGACTTTTTTAAAAGGTTTTGATTGAATGCTTGTTAAAATAAATTTGGGGCTTGAAATGCTTGTTAAAAGGAGTTGAAAAATCTTGTTAAATGATGTTGTGGCTTGAATGACTTTTTAAAAAAGGATGTTTTTTGAAATTTTTTTTTCTTAAAATGTGCTGGGGCTTGAAAATTTAAAGATGATCTAGTTGCCAAAAACTTTTTGTAAAATTATTTAGGGGGATTTTCCCATTTTTTTCCCAAGAGTCACGGTTCCCCCCCCAACTTCTTCCTAGGCAAGGGAGATCATCGAAGGTCTCCCGAGAAATTAAAAATCACTGAAACTCGTTGTTTTAAGTGACCCTCCCATACTTATCAATGACATTATCCAGGTAATTACCCCAAAGTGGCTCTTCCTCTCGCAACTATAAAACTTTTAAAAGAATTTCTTCGAATCCCCAAAAGGGTCATATAAAAATAAAGCCATATGTCTTAAAATATTAAAAAGGTGAAGAATACCTTTTACAACAATAAAAAGCTCCTTTATTATCAGTGACGCCGGGTTTCATGTATAGTTAAGCAAGACTTCAGATATTACTTTTAATCTTAGTGTATGTTTAACGTTCTTCTGTAAAATTTGCCCGTATAAAGAAAAAAGAAAAAAAAAAAAAAAAAAAAAAAAAAAAAAAAAAAAAAAAAAAAAAAATTAAAATTTATATAAAATATATATATATAATTATAATATTATATATATTAATATATATATATATACATATTATAAACAATTATATAAAAATAATAATATTAATATAATATATTTAAAATTGGAATAAAGCTTTTTTGACTTTTAATTTTAAATTTAAAACTCTCTTCTCTCTCTCTTTTCTCTCCCTCCCTTCTTATATGACTACGTTATCACATATTATAGGGCTTCTCATTTCCTTGTTACTATTGTTCGCTAATATTTATTTTTATTCCTTATTTTTATGTTGTTTTCTTAAAATTTATCAAATGCTGAACCAAAATGGAATCATCAACCTGATGCAAAAAAACATTTTCTTTTTTATGTATTTTACCATTTTTTTCCCCCTTTTAAAATATGCAGGTCTCCTTTTGTGTAATGTTAGAATTTAAATTTCCCCAAATTCCTTTTCCACATGAATGAAAAAATAAACAATGAAAAATACCTCTTTTCTACACCCTAAACTCCACGTTTTTAATTTCACACCCTTTTAATTGCTGCGTACCGTCCTCAAGCAAGTAGGCTGGACGAAAATAAAATAAAAATAAAGTGTGTGTGTGTGGGATGTATATATAATATAAAAATTATATAAATATTAATATATATAAAATAATATATTTTATATATATTTTAAATATAATTATAATTATGTTATATATTTTATTTATATATATAAAGGGGCACACACACACACAACAAACCACACCACCAAACGCCCCACACCCCACACACCCACACAACACACACACCACACACACACCACACACAAAACCACACAAAAAATATTATTATATATAATATATATATATATACTAAATTATATATATATATTATTTATTAAAAATATATAATAATTATATTTTCTTATTTTATATATTATATAATATAATATTATAAAAATATTATATATATATATATTAATTTTTATTATTATATAAAAAATGTATATCTCACCACACATACTACATCTAATACATCAAACTACAATACTTTTTTTTTTCTCTCTCCCATCTCTCTCACTCTTTATAATATAATATATAATTTTTAAATAATATATATATATATATATATTAAAATATATTAAAATAATATATATATAATATAATATATCATAAATATATACATATATGTGTGGTTGTGGTTATGTAAGTATAATTTTATTTATTATATTATATTTAATTTTAATTTAAAAAATATTATATATTATAATATATATATATATATAAAATAAAATTTATATATATATATATATTTATATATAATATATATTATATATATATATATATATTTTATAAATATATTATATAAATTATAAAATATATAAAATTTTAAAAAAATTAATAATCTACTAATAATATAATTATGTGTGGTTTTGTGTGGGTGTGTGTGTGTGTGTTGTTTTTGTGGTGTTGTTGGTTTTGTGTGTGTGTGGTGTGTGTGTGTATTTTATAGGATAATATTTAATATATTATTTATTTTATATAATTTATAAATTTTTTAAAAATTTTTATATTTGTCTATATTTTTAATTATTTTATTAAAATATATATATTTATATAAATATATATTATTAAAATTTTTAAAAATAGAAAAAATTTTATAATTTAAAATATATATTATATATATTTTAATATATATAAATTTTATATATATAAAAAAAAATTTTGTTTTTTTTGTTTGTGTGTAATTTATTTTAATATATATAATTTTATATTCTATATATTAATATATATTTTATATAAATATATAATATATATATATATTATTTTTTTTTTTTTTGGTTTTGTTTTTGTTGTGTGTGGTTTTATTAAAAATATAATATATAAAATTAAATTTTTATATTAATATATAATTTTTATTATAATATATAAAAATTTAAAATATATATTAAAATTGTGTGGGGTGTGTGTGTGGTGTGTGTGTGTGTTGTTTATGTGTGTGTGTGTGTTTTGTTGTGTGTATAATATATATTATATATAATTAATAAAAATAATAATAATATTATATATAAAAAAAAAAATTTTTAAAAAAAAAAAAAAATAAAAAAAAAAAAATTATAATTTTTTTTTTTTTTTTATATATAATTTTAAAAACTTATATAATATCTATATATATAAAATATATTATTAAACCCACACACACCACAAAACATAAAACCCCCACACCACCCCACACACACACCACATATATATATATAATATATTAATTTTATATATATATAAAATTATATATAATAAAATATTAATTCAATATATATATATATTTTTTAATATAATATATATAAAAATAAATATAAATTAAATTAAATATATAAATTATAATAATATTATATTAAATTTTATAGATATATATTTTATATATTATATATTATAATTTTAATATAATAATTATATATAAAAAAAGAGTAGAAGAGTGAGAGAGAGAGAAAAAAAAATATATGTCTTGTTGTATGTATGTATGTTGTGGTGTGTGATTATACATGTATATAAATTTATATATTTATAATAATATTTATAATATCTATAAAATATTATATTTTAATAAAATATTAAATTTTTAAAATATATAAAATTTTATAAAATATAAAATATATATATAAAATATAAAATATATATAATTATATTATATATATTTGTGTTGTGTGTTGTGTGGTGGTGTTTGTGGGTGTGTGTGTGTGTTGGGTGTGTGTGTGGTGGGTGGTTGTGGTGTGTTGTGTGTGTGGTGTGTCTATATATATAAAATTATATATATATATACATATATATATAATATATATATATATAATATATAATTATATATATATATATTTATTATATATATATTTTAATATTATTATAAAACCACACCCACATATTTTTATTTTATTTTCGCCCACCTACTTGCTTAGGGGAAAACGCAGAAATTTAAAAGGTTTTAATTAAGGGAGTTTCGGTTTAGTAAAGAGAGTTTTCATGTTATATTTCATTCAGTTGGTAAAAGGGAATTTGGGGAAATTAATTCTGAACATTACACAAAAGGAGTACCTGCATATTCTTAAAGGGGGAAAAAATGGTAAAATACTATAAAATAAGTAATATATTTTTATTGCATCGGGTTGATGATTCCATTATTGGTTCTAGCATTTTGCATCAGGTTAAATTAAAAAGGTGCTTCTATTATTGGTTCTATTATTTTTATATATTAAATTAAAAAAGCACACATAAAAATAAGGAAATTAAAAATAAATATTAGACGAACAATAGTAACAAGGATAGTGAGAAGCCATTATAATATGTGATAACGTAGTCATATAAGACCCGGGAGGGAGAGAAAGAGAGAGAGAGAAGAGAGTTTAAATTCAAATTCAAAGTCAAAATGCTTTATTTCCATATTATAATATATATAATATTATATATATATAATATATATATATATGTATATATATATGTATATAATATATATATATATAATATATATATATATATATATATATTAAAATTATAATATATATATATTTTTTTTTTTTTTTTCTTTTTTTTCTTTTATGTCTCTTTTTTTTTTTTTTTTTTTTTTCTTTTTTTCTTTATGACGGGCAATTTTACAGAAGTAACGTTTATAACATACACTCAAGATTAATAGTAATATCTGTAAGTCTTGCTTAACTTATACATAGAAACCTGGCGTCACTGATGATAAAGGAGCTTTTGATTGTGTGTAAAAGGTATTCTTCACCTTATTAATATTTCTAAGATCATATGGTTCTTTATCTTTATATGACCTTTTGGCATTCGAAGAAATCTCTTACGTTTTATAGTTGCGAGAGGAAGAGCCCCTTTGGATAATTACCTTGGATACTGTCATTGATAAGTATGGGAGGGTCATTTAAAAACAACGGTTCATGACTTAACTTCTCGGAGACCTCGATGACTCTCCTTGCCTCAGGAGAGAAGTGGAGGAACTGTGCCCTCTTAGAAAATAATGAAAGTCCCCTAAATAATTTGACAAATATTTTAAAAAGCAACTAGATATTAAACTTAAAGCCACGCACATTTAAGAAATCATTTAAAATCAACATCTTTTAACAAGTCATTCAAGCCACAACATCATTTAACAAGCATTTCAATCAATCCTTTAAAAAAAGCATTTCAAAGCCACAAAATCATTTTAACAAGTCATTTCAATCACATCCTTTTAAAAAAGTCATTTAGCACAAACATCATTTTAAACAGTCATTTCAACATACATCATTTTAACAAGTCATTTCAAGCAACATCATTTTAATGTCATTTCAAGCCACATCATCTTAACAAGTCATTTCAAGCAAAAGAATCATCTTGGGCAACAATATTATATTTAAAAACCCTCTCAGGGAACAATATCATTTCAATCAACTAAACCATTTCGACAGGTCACTTCAAAACAACAAGCTCAATTCCAGCAAGTCACCTCAAAACAACCTAATCTCTACAAGTCACTTCTAGCAAGATCATTCCAACAAGTCACTTCAGACATCAAGATCATTCCAACAAGTCACTTCAGACATCAAGATCATTCCAACAAGTCACTTCAGACATCAAGATCATTCCAACAAGTCACTTCAGACATCAAGCTCATTCCAACAAATCACTTCAAAACAACAAGCTCATTTCAACAAGTCACTTCAAAACAAGCTCATTTCAACAAATCACTTCAAAACAACAACACGTCACCTCAGAGCAGCCAGCTCAGTAGTGACCTTCTCTTGCCTCAGGAAAGCAGTAGAAATTTCTCAGACGTCTTATGCAGGAGGGGAGACTGAAGGAGAAACCGAGCTATATAACATTTACCTAAAAAGGAAACAAAAACCCGAAGTAATTAAGAAAAAACACATATTAGAGATGGTTTAAATATTTAATGTAAATCAACCTTTCACCAAGGGAGCCAATAAACAAACATGGTTAGAGAATGCTAAACGTCCATTTGACGCAAAATCTGACCGAGAGAAAAAAATCTGAGGTGGGTTGGGAACGTACATTCATTTACTCAAAAAAAGAAAAAGAAAAAAATATAATAATAATAATAATAATAATAATAATAATAATAATAATAATAATAACAATAATAATAATAATAATATAATGATAATAAAAAATAAATAAAATAAATAGATAAATAAAATGAATTAATAATGATAAAAAACAATATTTATATGACCTGACCAATTTTTCTGCGCCCCTGGTGTTTTTGCTCCATTACTTTGATGACGTAATGGGACCCTTTTCCCTGTTCGTCACTCTTATCACCATTTTTCTCTGAAATATTAAGGTCTTGTAGCCTTACATACGTGTTGGTACTCAGTTTCCAAAGGGTTGTAAAAGCATATTTTTGTCCCAGATCTTCACAGCTGTCTGATTTGTGATATTAAAGATTTTGTAGGTGGACCATGCATCGGTTTTCACCCTCGCTCGTGAGCATCTATGAAATTCGCTTTCTTGATGAGTTTTAGAATCGAGCAACACCGAGATTTTCACTTCCCATAAAAACTGTTTAGATCTTGCAGAATCTTTTTTTTTTATATTCGTTGCCTCTACTATCATCTATTTCTATTGCAAGTTCCTGATTATCTTTCAACGTTCATTCAGTGTAGTTGGCCTTGGGGGGCATAAGAACACCATACTCCTTTTAATGTTTCTTACGGACCCCAGTCCCCTCCGCTTCCACGCAAAAAGAAAATTAGTCACTGTGATAATCCCTAGACTCTCACCACACTCTTGTACACGAATATTTAGGCCCGTTTTTCGCCTTTGGTTAACTGCGCCCCTACAAAGCTCTCTAATTAGGGATATATTATATATTAATATAATATATATATATTATATATATATATATATATTATATATATATATATATGTGTGTGTGGTGTGTGTGTGTGTGGTGTTGTCGTGTGTGTGTGTGGGTGTGTGTGTGTTGTGTGTGTGTGTGTGTGAAAATCTTGC
The DNA here is from genome assembly GCF_015228065.2 of Penaeus monodon. NCBI lineage: Eukaryota > Metazoa > Arthropoda > Malacostraca > Decapoda > Penaeidae > Penaeus > Penaeus monodon. The sequence goes on from NC_051427.1 coordinate 4,343,470, forward strand.
CCGTTACAAAAATGCAGAGCAAACTTCTTAATAGAATTAGTAATATTACTTTCTGTCCCCGCACAACGTATGTACCATGTAATGACCTCATGACCTCATATTCCTGATGAAAGGAATTTTGCTGACGTACTCATACTCATTTGCAAAACGGAAGAAAGATCAAAGTGTATGCATTATATAGGGAATATTAAATGTAAATGAAAACATTGTTTATGAAACTACTGACGATAGCAGAATGAACCATGGCAAGGGGAGGGGTCCCATCCCTAAAATATTAGGAAAGTTTGGCAAAATTGTTGATTTTTTAAATCAGCATCTTTGAAATTTAAATGAAGTCCGTTAGAAATTTTCTGGGGCAATTTGGAAAAAACTATTCTATTTGGCTGTGATCAGTAAATCATTATTAATTCACAGGCCTTCTTGCCCTATTTACCTATTTTCGCATATAAAAAAAACATGGGTGATGACGATTGGGGGTGAGAGAATGACTCGTCCGTGAGTACGCAAAGACCTTGGTGAAAGTTCTAAACTCAGTGGCAATTTAGAAAGGGGCCCTTGCATGTTTTCCTTCGGTACCCCGAGCGCGGAATGTACCATCCGTAAGCCACGGCTGGAAAGGCGCCGGGTCCAAGGAGGACAGTTTCCTTATGCAGCAAAGTATACCTGTCCACCGTAAACAGCTGTTACGGAAAATTGGATGGACGCGAATATATAAGAATAAGACAAATAACAATTCAATATTGTTGTCATTACTACTGCAGAAACTTACGTAAGATAATATAGTCTCTTCAACTAAAAGAGATCTATGATCATCATGAACAGTATAGCAAAATGACAAATATAAACCTCGGAAAATGGCAAAACGACAATAACAATAATAATAATAATAATAATAATAATAATAATAATAATAATAATAATAATAATGAAAATGATAATAATGAAAAATAATAATAATAATAATAATATTTACTACTAATAATAATGATAATAATAATAATAATAATAATAATAATAATAATAATAATAATAATTTAAAAATTTAAAAATAATAAATAATAATGATATGATAATAATTTTAAATATAATAATAATAATAAATAAATAAATAGATAGATAACCATAAATAATACATGAAAAATAAAAACCCGAAAGGGAAGTAATAGCACTGCGGATAGCTAGTGTTTTGTGTGGCCTAGTAGCCAACACACCCGGGAGACATGCACTCAGTAAGCTAATGCAGGGGTTTGGGCCTCGTACGAACCGCGAGGCACCAGGATCCAGCAGGATTAGATCCTAACGAGATTAGAGGGAATCAGTTATGTTAAATCTTTATTACAGATGGCACACATACACACAAACACACAACATATACATATACAGCACCCCACAACACACATACATATGCACATACAAACACACACACACACACACGTGTACACACACACTTTCACACACACACACCATTTAATCATCATCATCATATATCATCATCATCATCATCATCTCATCATCATCATCATCATCATCATCATCATAATCATCATCATCATTATTTTCATCATTACTATTAGCATCATTATTATCATTATTATTATTACTATTATCGATATTGCCATTATCAGTTGCATTATTGCTATCATCATTAACAATAATAGATACTATTATCATTGGTATTAAGAATATTATGATAATACTATTTAATATCACTGCTAATATCATTCTCGTGGTGTACAGGGGTAACAGGAGCGATTCCAAGTGAAAGCTTCGCCAAGGGCACAGTTCTCTAAGTGCCCGGGTTCGAGTCCTACTTACGGCCCGGGCTTAGCAGGACAATCACTCGCTCGAGTAACAGGCCTTCGAAAGACAGCATCTTCATATCCTTTTCGAGGTAATTCATAGCGTAACATCAATCCCATCCATCTTTCCTATCACTTTTATTGTTATTGTTTCTATAACCATTAATGTTTTCACTGTTGTTGTTGTTACTGTTATGGCCATTAAAACAATTGTCGCTGATAACACTTTTCTGAAACCTTAACTGGCTAATAAAAAGTCAGCCATGTTGTTGATGATAATCAAGTAATGAGAACAGTTTAATATTTTCATCGCGAATTTCATGAGACCCACAAAAAAGGCATAAAAATAGTTTTAAAATAATGTTTTTTTTTTTTTTTTTTTTTTTTAACAATGTGCCGAAAATATTATCGGCC
>NC_051427.1:4345782-4358282 GCF_015228065.2 Penaeus monodon
GGGGAGAGGAGAGAGAAGAGAGGAGGAGACAGAGAGGGGAGAGAGAGAGGGACGGAGAAAAGGGAAGAGAGAGAGAAGAGATGAGAGAGAGAAGAGAGAGAGAGAGGCAGAAAAGGAGGAGAGAAGAGGAGAGAGAAGAGAGAGAGAGGAAGAGAGAAAAAGGGAAAGAGAGAGTAAAAAGATAGGTTAATATAGATAGATAGATGATAAATAATAGATAGATAGATAGTGATAGAGAGGGGAAAGGGAGAGAGAGAGAAAAAGAGAGAAGAGAAGAAGAGAGAAGAGAGAGAGAGAAGAGAGAGAGAGAGAGAGAGGAGGGAGAAGAGAGAAGGAAAAGAGAAAAGAAAGGGAAGAGAGTGAAAATAGATATTATTAGATGATATATAGATAGATAGATAGAGAGAGAGAAGAGAGAGAGAGTTAAGAGAGGAGAGATAAGAGAGAGGGGGAAGAGAGAGGAGAGAGAGAGAGAGAGAGAGAGAGAGAGAGAGAGAGAGAGAGAGAGAAGGGAAGAGAGAGGGGGAGAGGGGGGAGAGAGAGAGAGGGGAAAAAGGAAGAGAGAGTGAAAGATGGGATATATATGATAGTAGAAGATAAATAGATAGATAGAGAGAAGAGGGAGAGAGAGAGGAGAGAGGAAAGAGGGGGAAGAGAGAGAGAAGAGAGGAGAGAGAAAAGAGAGAGAGAGAGAGAGAGAGAGGGGAGGGGAAGAGAGAAAAAACTGAAGAGAGAGTAAAGATATATATAGATAGATAGTAGATACAGAGAGAGAGAGAGAGAGAAGAAGAAGAGGAAAAGAGAGAGAGAGAGAGAGGGGAGGGAGAGAGGGGGAGGAGAAGGAGAAAAGGAGAGAGAGAGAGTAGGAGGGAGAGAGAGAGGAGAGAGGAAAGAGAAAAGGGAAAAGAAGGATGAAATATAGATAGATAGATAGATAGATAGATAGATAGATTTGAGAGAGAGAGAGGAGAGAGAGAGAGACATTATATACATATATTTATAAATATATATAATATTATATTATATATAATATATTAAAATTTTAAAAAAAATATATAAAAATTTATAGAGAAAAGAGAGAAGAGAGGAGAGAGAGAGAGAAGAGAAGAGAGAGAGAGAGGAAGAGAGGGGTAAAGAGAGGAGAGAGAGGAGAGAGAGGAGAGATGGGGGGAGGGAGAGAGAGAGAGAGGAAAAGAGAGAGGGGGAGAGAGAGAGGAAGAGAGAGAAAGGGAGAGGGGGGTAAAAGTATATATATCTATATTATATATAGATGAAGATAATAGATGAAATAGAGAGAGGAGAGAGAGAGAAGAGAGAGAGAGAGAGTACAAGAGAGAGAGAGAGAGAGAGGAAGAGAGGGAGAGGAGGAGGAGAGAGAGAGACGGGAAGAGAGGAGAGAGGAGGAAGGGGGAAAAGAGAGGAGAGAGGAGGAGGGGGGAAGAGAGAAAAAGGAAGAGAGAGTAAAAGAAGATAAAATAGATAGATAGATAATAGAAGAAAGAGAGAGAGAGAGAGAAGAGGAGAGGAGGGGAAAAGAAAAGGAGAGAGAGGGGAAAAGGAGAGAGAGAGAGGAGGGGGGGGAGAGAGAAGGAGAGGAAGAGAGGAAAGGAAGAAGAGTGAAGGATAGGTTTTTTATATAGATAGATAGATAGATAGAGGGAGAGAGGGGAGAGAGAGAGGAGAGAGGAGAAAGAGAGAGAAGAGAGAGAGGGGGGGGGGGGGGGGGGGGTGGGGGGGGGGGGGGGGGGGGGGGGGGGGGGGTTTTGGGGGAGAGAGAAGAGGAGAGAGAGAGAGAGGGGAGAGAGAGGAGGAGAGAGACAGAGAGGAGAGAGAGGAAGAGAGAGAAAGGAAGAGAGAGGGAAAAGATAGGTTAATATAAAAGGGATAGATAGATAAAAGATAGATGATGATAGATAGACAGAGAGAGAGAAAGAGAGAGAGAGTAGAGGAGAGAGGCCGATGGGGAGAGAGGAGAGCCGAGAGAGTGAGATGGAGACGGACGAGAAGAGGAGACGAGGAAGAGAGCGAGAGAAATCCGACGCGAGAGACGGAGGGAGAGAGAGAGAGAGGAAGAGAGAAAAAGAAGAGAGACTGCTATTTGAAGAGGAGAGTGAAATATAGATAGAAGATAGTAGATAGTAGATAGATAGCTAGAAGAGAGATGCGACAGAGAAGAGAGAGAGGACCAGAGGAGGAGAGAGAGAGAGAGGAAGAGAGAGAGAGGTGAAAAGATAGAGAGGATATATAGATAGATATAGGGATAGATAGATAGATAGATAGATAGAACTAGATAGAGAGAAGATAGGGCAGATATTAATATATGATAGGATAGATAGATAGATAGAGAGGAATGAGAAGAGAGAGAGATGAGATGAGAGTAAGGAATTATGAGTGCCTCTGTACAATGGCTATGACTGGTTGGCGGTGATAGTGGTTAAAAAACGGCTTGACTCTTTTATTAATGAAGAGTACAACACAGTGAGGGGAACACGAGGCGATGTCTTAGGGTAAAGCGCTGAGCGTGGGGTCGCGCCAGCCAGCCTTAGGGCGAAGTCTTGGAATGACCGTATCACGTCGACCGCTGAGCACGAACTGAGAGGTCAGATGAGGTCAGATATAATCGTCATCTTAAGCATCTTTGGCTTGAGTGTCCAAATTGGGCTAGAGCACGTAGCAAACAGCCACTTGGTCTATTGGTAAAATGGCTTACAGAAATCGTGCTTATGTATACGTCATAGTGAGAGAAAAGAGAGAGAGAGAGAGATGAGGAGATGATGAGACGATGAGAGTGAGAGATGAGAGATGAGACGGGAGAGAGAGAGAGACGAACGAGAGATAGAGAGGAGAGAGAGACTAGCGGAGAGAGGAGAGAGGAGAGAGAGAGAGATTGAGAGTTCTTTGGACTGCCTTGCTGACCACCAATTTGAGAGAGAGAGAGAGAGAGAGAGGAAGATAGTGATGTGAGTGAGATGAGAGAGAGAGAGAGAGAGAGATGACGACGCTGGGGATTGAATGAGAAGAGACGGAGAGAATGAGAAGGACAAGGAGAGAGACGAGAGAGAGTGAAAGAGAGCGTGAGAGAGAGAGATAGTGAGTGAGTGAGAGAGAGAGAGAGAGAGACGAGAGAGCGTTTTTTTTTTAGTTTGGATTCCATTTGATAACAATGGATATTCTTGGTGTGTGACATACGTCTGCTTTGATTGCTTTGCATGTCTTGTCAGATGGTGCTGACTCGGCTTAAACGAGTGGAGAAAGAAGAGAGAGAGAGATGACGAGGAGAGAGATGAGAGAGAAGAGAGGAGAAAGCGAGAGAAGAGAGACAGAGAGAAGAGGATAGAGAGAGAGAGAATGAGAGAGACGAGACAGAAGAGCATACACCGAGGAGAGAGAGAGAGAGAGAGATGAATAGATAGAGAGATAAATTATACATACATACATATATATATATATAGATATTAGATATATATATAGAATATATATATATATATATATAGACTATATATATATATATGTATATATATGTATGTGGGGATATATATATATAGATATATATATATATATATAGATATTATATATTAGTATATAATCAATTATATATATCAATATATTTATATATATAATATATATATATATACCTATAATAGTATGATATATATTATATATATATAGAGAGAGAGAGAGAGATGAGAGAGAGCGAGAGAGAGAGAGAGGGAGAGAGAAGAGAGAGGAGAGAGAAGATGTAGAGAGGAGGGTGGAGGGAGAGAGAGATGAGAGAAAAGAGTGAACGAGAGAGAGAGAGAGAAAGAGAGAGAGAGAAGACGGAGAGAGACGAGATGAGAGAGGGAGAAGAGAAAGAGGAGAGAGAGAGACTCAGAGATTATTAGAGGAGAGTGGAAGAGAAGAGGAGACGAGCATGAGATGGAGAGAGAGAGAGAATGAGGGAGATGACAGATGGAGAGAGGAAACCCAGAGAGAGAGAGAGAGAGAGAGAGACAAGAGCGAGAGAAGGATGAGAAGGAGAGAAGAGAGAGACAGAGAAGAGAAAAGGAGAGAGACGAGCGAGAGAGACCGCTGAGAGGACGACCGAGGGAGAGAGAGACGAGAAGAGATGCGGAAAGAGAGAGAGAGAATGAGAGAGCATGGTTTATGAGAAGGAGAGATGAGGTATCGAGAGAGAGTATCCTGAGGGAGCACGGTTCCGAACGGTGAGAGAGAGAGGGGGGGGAGATGATTGAGACAGAGCGAGAGAGAGAAGAGGAAGAGAGGAGGGAGAGAGAGAGAGAGAGAGAGAGAAAGAGAGAGAGAGAGGGGGGGTGGGGGGGAGAGAGAGATGAATAGACAGATGATCGATATACATACATATACAGTACATACAGACACACACACACACACAACAATACACAACACACACAAACATATATATATTATAATTATATATATTATATATATATTATATATATATATATATATATTACATATATTATAATATATATATATATATATATTTATACATAATATATGTATATATATGTATATATTAGAGAGAGAGAGAGAGAAATGAGAAGATGACGAGATTCCCTGAGAGAGACGAGATGACGAGAGAGGAGTGGAGAAGAGAGAGACGAGAGAGAGAGGAGAGAGAGAGAGGAAGATGAGAGTGTGAAGAGAGAGAGAGTGAGAGAAAGACGATGAGAGAGACTGAATGAGGAGAGAAGAGCTGAGGATCTGTGCGAGAGAGAGAAAGAGAGAGAGAGAGAGATGAATAGATAGATGCATAGAAGTAACATACAGTCTACGTACATACACACACCCCACCCAACACACACACACACCACCAAACACAAACCCACAAACACACACACAACACACACACACACACATATATTACTATATACTATATATATTATATATATATTATCATATATATATATTATATCTATATATATAATACATATATATATATATGTCTATATATATATATTATCTATATATATATACTATATATACCTATTAATATATATACTAGAGAGAGAGAGCGAGAGAGAGAGAGATGGATTGAGAAAGAGAGAGAGGAGAGAGGGAGAGAGGCGAGATTAGATATACTACATAACATACAATATATATATATGTAAATATATCTTACATATCATCTATATTATATATCTCTCTCTCTCTCTCTCTCTCTCTCTCTCTCTTTTATATATATACTTATAATTATTAATAATATATATATATATATATATATGCTATATATAGAATAATCTATATAGATATATATTATATAGATATATAATATTATAGATAATATATATATCTATGATTATAATATATATAAAGAGAGAGAGGGAGAGACAGAGAGAGAAGAGAAATAAGAGAGAGAGAAAGCGAACGAGAGAAGAGAAAGAGAAAATGAGAGAGGAGAAAGAGAGAGAGACGAGCGAGAAAGAGAGAAGAGGAGAGAGAGAGATGACGATGAAGAAGATGAGAGGAGAGAGCAGACGAGAGAGAGAGCGAGAGAACCACCGACCACGAGGGAGAGAGAGAAAGAGGAAAGAGAGAGAGAGAGAGGAGAAAGAGAAAGATGAGAGAGAGAGCGAGGAGAGAGAAAAGAAGAGAAGAAAGAGAGAGGAGGAGGATGATGGGGACCGAGAGAGAGAGAGAGAGAGAGAGAGAAAAGAGAAAGAGAGGAGAGAGACGAGATTCCGAGAGAGCCTTATGAGGATGAAGAGAGCTCGGAGAGACCAGATTCCTCGAGAGAAGAGGACAGAGAGAGAGCGCAAGAGAAAGAGTAAAGAGAAAAGAGAGATGCGAGAGAGAGAGGAGAGAGGGAAAGGGAGGAGCAGAGAGGGAGGACGAGAGAGGGAGGAGCGAGAGAGAGACTGAAGCGAGAGAGATCGAGATCAGAGAGGTGAGAGGAGTAGAGGGAAGAGAGAGAGACTCGAGCGTATAGAGACGGAGGGGAGGTGGAGAGAGAGAGAGTAAGAGAGAGAGAGTAAAAGGAGAGACGAGAGAGAGAGAGAGAGAGGAGGAAGAGGGAGAGGAGGCTCTCGATGAGATGGACTGGAGGAGACGAGAGAGAGAGAGAACCGAGAGAGATCGCGATTATTCCGAGAGAGACGAGAGAGAGAGAGAGAGGAAGAGAGGAAAAAGGAAGAAATGAGAAGTGAAATATAGATAGATAGAATTGGATAGATAGATAGATAGAGGAGAGAGAGAAGCGACTCGAGAACGAGAGAGAGAGAGGGAGAGAGAGATGAAGGCTTTGAGAGAGAGGAAGAGAGAGATTGAGAGTGAAAGTAATAGATAGATAGATAGATAGATAGAGTAGATAGATAGATAGATAGACTAATAGGCAGGGGGGATATATATATATCTATAGAGAGATAGACTAGAGAGAAGAGAGATCTGAGAGGAGAGAGACGAGAAGAGAACGAGGGAGAGAGAGAGTAAGAATCTATGAGTGCCTCTGTACAATGGCTATGACTGGTGGCGGTGATAGTGGTTAAAAAACGGCTTGGACTCTTTATTAATGAAGAGTACAACACAGTTGAGGGGAAACACGAGGCGGAATGTCTTAGGGTTTAAAGAGCGAAGCGTGGGGTCGCGCCAGCAGCCTTAGGGCGACAGTCTTGGAATGGACACGTATCAAAGTCGCCGCTGATCTGCTGAGCACGAACGACGAGGTCAGATGAGTGTCAGATATAATGAGTCATCGATTCCTCGTTGGTATTGATGGTTCCAAACTTGGGATTTAAGCCACGTAGCAAAAAAAACCCGCCACTTGGTCTATTGGTAAAATGGCTTACAGAAATCGTTGCATACCAACATACATACATATATATATATATAAATATTATTATACAGATCTATATATATATATATATTATCTATATATATATATATATAATATTAATTAATATATATATATATATTAAGATATTTTAAATATATATATATATTCTATTATATATTATATATAAAGAGAGAGGGAGAGAGAGAGAGAGAAAGAGAAATAAGAGAGAGAGAAAGAGAAGAGAGGAGAAAATAGAAAGAGAGAGAGAGAAAAGATGAGAGGAGAGGAAAAACGAGAGAGAAGAGGAGAGAGAAAGATTCGAGATGAGAGAAGAGAAAGAGTCGAGAGAGAGAGAGAAAGAGAGAGAGTAGAGAGAGAAAAAGACAGCTTAGAGAGAGGGAGTCTTTCGAGAGAGAGAGATGAGAACTGAGAGGAGAGAGGGAAAGATCTTTCGAGGGTTGTCGGAGGTGAGATGACGAGAGAGGTGTGACCGATGAGGAGAGGAGAGAGAGAAAGAGGGATAGAGAAAGAGAGAGAGAGAGAGAGAGAAAAAGAGAGTAGACAGCGATGAGAAAGAGTGAGAGAGACGAGAGGCGAGAGGAGAGAGAGAGAGAAGAGACCGAGGGAGGGAGATGAGAGCAGAGAAGCGAGAGAGAGGAGATGGAGAGAGGGACTGAGGAGAGAAGGGAGAAGAAGAGAGAGCGAGAGGAAAGGCAGAGAAGAGAGAGAGAGAGAGAACTGAGCGAGTGAGAGAGAGGATGCGAAAGAGGGGGAGAGAGGAGAGACGGAGAGAAGGACGGAGAGTGAGAGAGAGATGAGACGAGATGGCTGGAGGTTGAGAGAGAAGAACGAGGAAATGAGGACGCGATGTGACGAGAGAGATGATGAGAGGATGAGGACGAGAGGAGAGGAGAGGAGAGAAAGCGAGAGAAGAGACGAGAGAGGGAGAGAGAGGAAAGGGAGAAAGAAGAGAGAGACGAGGAGCCGGGAGGAAGAGAGGATGGAGAGATGAGAGAAGAGAGAGAGAGAGGGGAAGGAGACAGATGATGGACGAGAGAGAGAAAGAGGAAAGAGAGAGGTAGAGGAAAGAGAGACGGAGAAAGAGATCGAGGGAGGCGAGAGAGAGGATTTTGAAGAGGATGAAGAGAGAAGATGCGAGGGAGAGAGAGAAAGACGAGAGAGAGAGGACGAGAGAGAGAGAGAGAGAGAGGAGAGAGACGCGAGAGAGAGAAGAGACGGAGACAGAGAGAGAGAGGACGAGAGATGACCGAGTGCGACTTGAAGATATGAGGGAAGAGAGAGAGCGATGAGAGAGGACCAGCGAGAGAGGGAGAGAGAGATAGATATACATACATACATACATATATATATATATATCATATATATATTATTTTATATATATTATATAATATATATATATATATAATATATAAATCATATAATATAATATAATATATATATATATATACTATATTAATATATATATATATATATATAGATATATCTATATATATATAATATATATAATATAATATAATATATATAGATATATATTATAACTTTATTATAATATATTTATCATATATATATATAAAGAGAGAGGAGAGAGGGAGATGAGAAAGAGAAATACGAGAGGAGAGAAAGAGAAAGAGAGAGAGAAAGAAGAGAGAGAGAGAAAGAGTGAAGAGAGAGGAAGAGAGAGAGAGAAAGAGAGAAGAGAGAGAGGAAAAGAGAGAGAGAGAAAGAGACTGGCTGAGAGAGAGAGCGAGAGGAGAGAGAGAGAGAGGAAGAGGGGCTTGTGGGGGAGGGGCGAGGATGAATGGGTGACGGATTCTGAGAGAGACTGAGAGACTGAGAGAGAAGGAGAGAGATAGAGAGAGAGAGAGAGAGCAAAGGAGAAAGAGGAGAGAAATAGACATAGAGAGAGAGAGAGAGAAAGAAAGAGAAAGAGATGCGGAGAGAGAGAGAGGATAGAGATCAGAATACTGAAGATTTTACCGGGGGATCGGAGAGGGAGGAGAGAGAGAGAGAGCGAGATGAGAGAGATGAAAGAGCGGATGCGAGACAGAGAGAGAGAGACGAGAAAGAGAGAGAGAGAGAGACGAAGAGACTAGGATCCTGAGAGAGCGACAGGAGAGAGAGAGAGAGGGGAAGTGGAGAGTGGAGAGGAGGAGAAGACCGAGAGAGATGATCGATATCGGGATCGAGATGAGATAGAGAGAGAGACGAGAGACGAGACCGAGAGAAAGAGAAAGCCGAGAGAGAAGGCGGAGGAGAGAGATGGAGAGAGAGAGAAGAGAAAGACGAGAGAGAAGAGAGAGAGAAAAGACGAGGGAGAGAGGACTGAGAAGAGGAGACGAGAGAGAAAGAGAGAGAGACGAGAGAGGGAGAGACCGAGCCGAGAGAGAGAGGAGGGAGAGAGAGCAGAAGAAAGAGGGAAGAACCGAGATGAGAGATAGCGAGGAGAGAAAAGCACGAGAGAGAGAGAAAGAGGAAAGAGTGAGAGAGAGAGAGAGAGAGAGAAAGAGAAAGAGATTGAGAGGAGAAGAGAAAGAGAAAGAGAGAAGAGAGAGATCGAGAATGGAGACCAGACGATGAGAAGAGAGAGGCCCCAACGAGGGACGGAGCAGAGATGGAGACGAGAGAGAGAAAGACGAGACCGAGAGAGAGAGAAGAGAGATATTGAGAGAGAGAGAGAGAGAGAGAGACAAAGAGAGAGGAGAGAGAAAGAGGAAAGCAACAAAGAGACGAGAGGGAGACGAGAGGAGTGAGATAAGAGAGAGACGATGAGAAAGAGAAAAGACGAGGAGCAGAAGAGGACGAGAGAGAGGGGGGGAACCCAGTGGGAGGGGAAGAGAGGAGAGACGGAGAGAGAGAGAGAGAGAGGAGAAAGAGAAAGAGAAAGATGAGAGAAAGAGAGAGAGAGAGAGAAAGAGAAAATGAGAGAGAGAGAGAGAGAGAGATGGGGGTGAGAGAGAGATTCGTATACCAGAAAGAGGATAGAGAGAGAGAGATAAGACGATGAGAGAGATCGAGAGAGAGAAAGGGGGGGGGGAAAAAGAGAGAGGAAGAGAGAGAGAGAGAGGAGAGAGGGAAAGAGAAAGAGAGAGAGAGAAAGAGAGAGAGAGAGGAGGAGAAGAGAGGAGAGGAGAGACAAGGACGAGGAGAGAAGCTGAGGATTAAGAGAAGAGAGAGAGAAGAGATGAGAGAGAAAGAGGAGAGATGAGAGGGAGAGAAACGGAGAAAAGAGGAAAAGAGAGCGACGAGCTGATGTTTTTTTTTTCGATGACGAGTGCGAGAGAGGGGAGAGAGAGAAGAGAGGATGAGAGTGATGGAGAGAGACGAGAGAGAGGATGAGACGACGCGAGAGAGAGAGAGAGAAAGAGGGAGGAGAGAGGATGAGAGAAAGAGAAACGAGAGGAGGAAGAGAGTCCTTGAAAGAGAGAGAGAGAGAGAGGAAAGAGGAAGAGAGAGAGAGAGAGAGAGAGAGAAAGAGATAGAGGGATGAACGAGACGCAGAGAGAAGAGAGAGACGAAGAAGAAAGATGAAGGAGAGATCGATGAGCGGAGACCAGAGGTAGGCGGAGAGCGTTTAGGAGATGACGAGACGGAGAGAGAGAGCGAGAGAAGAGAGGAGAGAGAGAGAAAGAGAAAAGGAAGAGAGGAGGAGCGAGAGAGACGAGAAAGAGAAAGATGAGAGAGAGAGAGAGAGGAGAGGAGTGAGAGAGACGAGAGGAAACGAGAGAAAGAAAGAACGAAAGAGAAAAGTGAGAGGCGAGAGAGAGCAGAGCGATGTAGAGACGTGAAGGAGACGAAGAGAGAGAGAGAGAGAGAAAGAGAAGACGAGAGAGAGATAAGAGAGAGAGAGAAGAGGAGAGGAGAACGGAGAGAGAGAGAAGGAGAGAAACGAGGAAAGAAGATGACGAGGAGAGAGGGAGCCAGACTGGAGAGAGGCAGACGGGAGACGAGAGAGAGAGAGAGGAAGGAGAGAGAAAGAGAAAGAAGAGGTGAGAGAAAAGGAGAGAGAGAGAAAGAGAAAGGCAATCAGAGGAGAGAAGAGGAAGAGAGAGAGAGGAGGAGAGAGAGAGAGACAGAGAGAGAGAGAGAGAAAGAGAGAGAGAGAAGAGACGAGGAGAGGAGAGAGAGAGAGAGAGTGGAGAGGATGGGAGAGAGAGGAGAAGAGAGAGGAGAGAGAGAGGATGCGAAGGATTGAGGATCGCCCGAGAGGAGAGACTGACTGAGAGAGAGAGAGAGAAAGAGAAAAGAGGAGATCAGATAGAGAGAGAGAATAAGAGAAAAGAGAGGATGAGAGAGACGAGAGTACGATTGAGAGAGAGAGGAGAGAGAGAAAGGAGAGAGCCAGAGAGGAAGAGATGAGAGATAACTGGAGCGACGAGAGAGAGAGAGAAGAAGTCGAGGAGAGATTGAAGACGAGAGAGGGCGCTGAGAGAGAGATCCGAGACTGAGAGAGAGAGAGACAGAGAAAGGAGAAAGAAGAGGAGAGAGAGGTAATAGAGAAAGAGGGAGAGAGAAAGAGAGACAGAGAGGAGAGAGAGGAGAGAAAGGATGCTATTCACAGAGACAGTTCGGAGAGAGAGAAAGAGAGAGAGAGAGAGAGGAGATGAGGAGATATGAGAGGAGAGACGAGAAGAGAGAGAAGAAAGAGATCCGACGAGAGATGTGATGAGAGAGGAGAGAGAGGGAGGAGAAATGACGAGAGATGAGAGGTGGAAACAGAGAGAGAGAGAAGAGAAACGAGATGGAGAGAGAAAGAGGAGTATGAGAAGGACGAGAGGTGAGGAGAGAGACGGAGAGAGAGAGAGGGGGGGGGGGCGGGAAGACGAGATGAGGAGAAGAAAGAGAGTAGAAGAGAGGAGAGAGAGAAGAGAGAGAGAAGATGAGACGAAGAGAGAGAGAGAAAGAGAGAGAGAGAAAGATGAGAGAGTAGAGAGAGAGAGAGAGAGACGAGAGAGAGAGAGGAAAGAGAAAGAGAGAGAGAAGAGAGAGAGAGGAGGACCGAGAGACGAGCTGGCTGAGAGGACGAGTAGAGCGAGAGAGAGAGAGAGAGACAGAGATGGAAAGGAGAAAGAGAGAGAAAAGAGAGAAAGAGGAGAGGAAAGAGGAAAGAGAGGAGAAAGAAGGAGAAAGAGAGAGAGAAAGAGAGGAGTAGATGAGGAGGAAGAGGAGATGAAGAGAGGATAATGGAGAGATTCGGATAGATCCCGAGAGACGAGAGAGAGAAGAGACGAGAGAGAGAGAGAGCCGAGAGGAGAGAAAGTTAAAGAATAGACGAGAGAGAGGAGAGACGAGGAGACGGAAAACCCTAAGGTGAGAGAGAGGAGAAAGAGAAAGAGAGAAGAGGAGAGAGAGGAGAGAGAAGAAAGAGGAGGAGAGAGAGACGGAAGAGAGTGGCGGGGGGGGGGGAGGGGGGGCGAGAAGAGAGAGAGAGATGACCCCGAGAGAGGGAGAGAGCGGAGAGAGAGGAGAGAGAGGGGACGAGAGAGAGAGAAAAGACGAGAGAGAGAGAGATGAAGACGGAGGAGAAAGAGAGAGAGAGAAAGAAAGAGGAATGAAAGAGAGAGAGAGAGATAGAGGAGAGAGAAAGAGGAGGAGAGGGAGAGGGAGCAAGAGAACCTGAGAGAGAGAGAGAGAAGAGAGAGACGAGAGCCACAGGAGAGAGAGGAGAGGAACAGACGAGAGAGAGAGA
>NC_051427.1:4371743-4389243 GCF_015228065.2 Penaeus monodon
TTATATACAATATATACATATATATGCATATATGACACACACCACAACATAATAATATAATATACAAAATAGCATTAATATGAATTATATATTATATATAATAATATAAATACATATTAATTATAGCATATACATATATATTAAATATATATATATAATATATATATATTTTTAAATAATATATTTGTTTATATGTATTAGTATATTAAAATAAAAATAAATATTTAATTATAGTCTATATATATAAAATTATATATATATATATATAATATATATAATATTGTTTATATGTATTTTATATATAAATACACACACAAACAACACACACACACACACACACAAAACACAACAAACAAACACACACACACCACACACACACACACACACACACCACACACACACACCCACACACACACATAAATTATTAATAATATAATAAAATTATATATAAAAATTAATTATCATTAAAAATAATAAAATAATTAATATAAATTAAATAAATATAAAATAATATAAAATTAATAAAAAATATTATAAAATATAAAATTTTAAATTTTAAATAAATATATATAAATCTATATAATAATATATAAATTATAAATAATATATATAATATAATAATATATAAATATTTTATATAATAAATTATATATTATATATATATATAATATAATATATTAATATATTATAAAAATAAAATTTTAAAATTAAAATATATGTGATAGAAGATAGATAATTTATATTTTAATATATTTATATATATTATATATGTGTGTTTTGGTGTGTGGGTGTGTGTGTGGTTGTGTGTGTGGTGGGTGTGTGTGGTGTTTTGTGTGGTGTTTGTGGTTGTGTTGTGGTGTGTGGTAGTGGTGTTTTTTGTGGGGGGTGTGTTTGTGTGGGGTGTGTGTGTGTGTGTTTGTGTGGATTTATAATAAATCATATAAACAAATTTTATATTATATAATATAATATATATATAATTTATATATAGAAATATAATATAAAATAATATATTATAATTTATAACATACAAATTAAACAAATAATATATATAATAAAAATTTAAAATATATTATATATATTATATATATATTATATGTATATGACATTTAAAAAATATGTATATTATATATATTAATATATAAAATATATAACATATTAATGCATTTTTATGTAAAAATTATATATATATATGTGTGTGTGTGTGCATAATGCAATATATGTTATATTTTATATATATATTATATAAAATATATAATATATTTATATTATAATATATAATATATATATATTATATACTATATATACAAAATATAAATTTTTTGTGGTTTAGCAGTGTTTATATATATATATATATATATATATATTTTAAAAATATATTATTATATATATAATTGAATGTATGTATATAAAAAGTAAAATTACACATATTTTCATATACATATGCTGATAATACCATACACATACACTACACACACCACACACACACACACACACTTAATATTATATTATATATATATATAATAATATTTTTATATATACAATATTTTGGTTGTGTTTTTGGTGTGTGGGGTGTGTGGGGTGGTGTGTGTGTGTGGTGTGGGGTGTGTGTGTGTGGTGTGGGGTGTGTTGGTGGGTGGTGCGTGGTGTGTTGAATGATATATATGGTAATTTTATATATAACTTTATTATAAAATTAATACATATTTTAAATATAATAATATAATAAATTATAAATATATAATATAGCCCACACACCCACCACCCCAAAAACCATATATAAAATTTTTTATATATATATATATATAAAATATATTAATATATCCCCCCTTCTCTTTCCCCCCCCCCCTTCCCCCTTCCCCCTCCCCCCCTTTTCCCCCCTTTCCCTTCCCCTTCCTTTCCCCCTTTTTCCCTTTTATCCCTCCCTTCCCCCTCCCCTATCCTCCCCCCCCCTCTCTCCCTCTCGTACGCATAAAAGGTGCACGGGCAGGAGGTTGTCCAAACTTTTATTTTAAAGTTTGTGTTTTAATAGGTTTTTTTTTAATTTTTTCAGTCTTTTTTTGCTAAAAAAAAAAAAAGAAAGAAAAAAACATTACAGGGAACCCTGTCTATTTGTCTCTATTAAAATTTTTAATATATATATATATATATATATATATAATATATATATATAATAAT
Source organism: Penaeus monodon (assembly GCF_015228065.2). Taxonomy (NCBI): domain Eukaryota; kingdom Metazoa; phylum Arthropoda; class Malacostraca; order Decapoda; family Penaeidae; genus Penaeus; species Penaeus monodon. Next base: position 4,373,922 of record NC_051427.1, read on the forward strand.
AATATATTAATATATAATCCCTAATACATATATATATATATATAATAATATATATATATATATAATTATATAAATAAAAAATACATAACACACATACACGCGGGGTTTTTGTGGTGTGTGGTGTTTTGTGTGTTGTGTGTGTGTGGTGTGGTGTGTTGTGTGTGTGTGTGTGTGTGTGTCCATTGTTCATGAAGACTAATCATTACAATAATAGGAAAGTCAAATAGGGAAAAAAAAAAAAACATTCATTTGGATTTATTTTTTTTAAAAAGTTTTATGAAAAATATTATAAAGAAATGTTTTTTTATATAGAGGGAAAAAATTTAAATTCTTATGATGCAAATCTTCATCGAGTATACACATTTAAAAAAAAAAGAAAAAAACCTTTAAAAAGGGAAGCTGCAGAATACAGATTTCTTGTCAAAACCCAAGTTAAATTTTTATTCAGCGGGAGGATATTTTGGAAAATGACCCCTAAACCCTTTATACAGAATCTGAGTTTACGAAATAGTAAAAACACATATTCTATAAAAGTTTTTTTTCCCATTTCCTTCGAAAATGATAAAACGGAAAAAGGAAAAAAACGGGAAACGTACCTGTTCCCGTCTCAGCGTCGCGACAAAAGACAAAAAGTCGTGAGAGAGAGGGAAAATGGGACGGATTTTTAGGGAAATCAAACGACCCAATTTAGTTTTGGCTGGAACGTGCGGGGCCAAAGACAGTGACGCTAGCACAATAAACCAATCAGATTTGAAATAGATCACACGTAAAATAGAAGCTGGGCCCGGAGAAGGGGGTTGAAATTCAAATCATTTCCCATCACGGCTAGGCAGGGATCAGGTGTGAAAAACTTTTTCGTTTTCATGAAAAAAGATATCAAAATGATGACGTGAGTTCATTATATCCCGAAATCACGGGTATGCCTTTGGGGAAGTCCTGTTAGACAACAGAAACCAAACCCTACGCGGAGAGCGATACCATTCCCACCAACCCCGGACCTGGAAGACCCCACGGCCCCCAGGAAAAAAAAGTTGAGTACCGTTAAAGGTAAGGTGGGGAAAAAAAGTTACTGGGCGGCCCTCTCCTCCCGGGAAAAAACTAGAACTGAAGTTTTTGTGGTCTAGGCTCATTTCATAAGCTGAGAATGGGGGGAATGTGCTCCTGTGTTTTGCGATTTTTCTCGAAACCCCCCCGTCCCCAAATTCCCTGATAGTATCATGCCCTCCCAGCTATGGGGACCGATATGTGCTTTTTTGCAAAGGGAAATGATGATTCGTTCGAAACACGACGAAAATATTAAAAAAATATCGGGTTAGGCGTTTTTCCAAATTTTACCCGGGGAGAAGAAAGGGGAGTCGTCACCATTCCCCTTTAGCATTTAAAATTTTTTGAAGAAGAAAATTGTTTCACAATATTTTCGTTCACCGTAGTAGTATAAATTTGTAGAAAATATATTTTTTCAGTTAATCACGGGAAAATTCAAGAAATTTTTTACCAATTAAAAAGTAGAAAAAAAAAAAATACTAATTAAACAATAACTTTTTTTCACATTAATTTTTTATTCAAAAATAGAATTTGTGAATATCATAAAAAAAAAAGCGAGCAAACATTGAAAACTTGAAACAAACGGTCAAAAGCAATACTTTTAACGTAAAAAAAAGATGATTTTTTTCCAATAACCCAACCTTTAAAAAAACATAAGATTTAAATTACTAACTTACTGTAATCAAACAAAAGACCCTTTAATTGCAGAGAAACCCGATGATAAATAAGGAGGAGAAAAGGGCCCATCTACAAACGCAAAGCATTTTACAAATATCCACAATTTCATTTTTTCAAAAATAGTTGATTTTGCCTTTATTTTATCTTTTGTCTTTTTAAAAAATATTTTGTATAGCCAAGCAAATGGTTTAGAGAATTATGAAATATAAATTTACACTTTTAAAGATCATATAGGGGTTTATGTAGTAATTGTATGTATATTTTGTATTTTTGATGTATGAATGCATGATGAGTGTATATATGTGTAAAACCACACGCATATATAAACAACTACATTCAAATATAATAAAAAAAAAGTGTGTGTGTGTGTGTGGGTGTGTGGTGTGTGTGTGTGTGTGTGGTGTTTTTGTGTGTGTGGGTCTGGTGGTGTGTGGTGTGCTATAACATATACGTTTGTGTGTGTGTGGTGTTTACCACACACAACACAACACACACAAACACACACACACACAACACACACAAGTATATATTATAAAAAATATATATAATATATTATATAATTTTTTAATTATTTTTAAAGATATATATATAATATATATATTATATTATATATTATATAATAAATATTTTTATATTATATATATATATATATTATATATATAAAATAGAAAATTATATATATTATATATATATATATGCATGCTTAGATTTTTTTTTGAGTTTTCATGATTGGGTTTTTTTCCAGACGATTCCCAAAATTCAGGAAAAAGACTGAAAAGTTTTTACTTTTATAAAGTAATTTTTGGCAGTCGTGGGCCCTTTTCCCAAAGTTACCAGGCAGGGAAGATTAAAAAAAAGGGTTCTTTTTCTCATAAAGGGTTAAGTTTCCTCACTTTAAAGACAGAAAAAAAAGAAATGTTGTAACCGTGAAATTTGTTTTGTTAGCCTCCGTGTAAAATTTTTCACCAGCTCAGTTTTGCTCTTCTTTCCCCATACCAAATTATCTTTTCTTTACGGCCCCCCCGTTTCCCCAAATGGAAAAAACAAAAACAACTAATTTCGACAAGTGACGATGTTAATTTGAATACGACAAGACAACTGAATCGCTCCTCGCGAAATTTCCTTTCTTGCCCTTTTTCCCCAAATTCCGGAAAACTTTTTTCATTTGATTCTGACACTAAATCAGGAGAACATCATTGGTCTGAAAACAACCCTCATCCGTTATTCAAAGTAATATCATGAAAAAAAGCTGTCATAGGGAAAAAAATCATAAAAAAGTGATTTTATTGGAAGCTAAATTTGGGAAGTTAAGTTAGTAGTTTTTCAAATTTTACTAAATCAATAGAGAAGAATTATCTCTTTTTTAAAAAATGTCTCCTGCCAAGTGTAGTAGGTTAAAAGTATTTACAGTTTAAAAAATTAATAGATCCACCATCGACGCTGCCACTGTTGTTAGACATCCCTTTTTCCCTTTAAGGTTTGTATTTCCGTGGTGACGAAACTTAAGATAGTGAGCGGGTTCCTTTTTCTGGAAAAAATCGAAAGTTAGTTTTTTCAATTATCATAAAAAGTCGGTTTTATTTTATATTTATATTAATATAGCACACACAAAAAATCTTGGGTTTTGAGAGATATGAATTTATGATATGCTTTATATAATTAACATTTTCAGAAATATAAATGAAAGGACGGACGTTTTTTCATCTTACGACGATGAGCACTCCGGGATTTGTGAGAAGAACACAGGAAAAAGCGTTATGACAAGTTCCCGAGGTGGCGACATAGAACTCGACGTGGATCCTTCCGATGAAGCAAAAAAGATTTACGATGGATCTGATATGGAGTGTAGGAGAGGCCCCCTACCATGAAGCAAAATAATTTTTCGCTTTCCCAACGCATTCATACAGGTTAATATGAAGTTTTTGGCTCTAAAAGGGTTTAAAAATTTTTTAATGGATTTTAGTGGTTTTTTTTTTCAACATCAGGTTGACCCCGGGCGGTAGTTTACAGGGGTCCCCCATTTTTCTTTACGTCTTTTTCCCTCTTCCTGTCTGCGTGATATAACCCAAAAAAAATCAGTATAAGCGAGTCCTGGAGATTAGAATTTTTGCGTACAGAACATGGAAAGTGAAAAAAATGAGGGGGTTCACCCGCCTCAAGATAGCGGCCTTTGGTTTTGGGCCTCCATGAGTCTCCCCCGCCATCCCGGCGTTCCCATACGTGAGAAAAGAAGCCAAACACCAGTAAACCAGAGGGCTATAAACTTCTTGTCTGAATAATGGGGTTTTGCTTAAAACCATACTTACGGCAAATAGACTGCAATGATGAAAGGAACCTGCGAGGCTCTCCTTTGCCCCGTATGATGTGGAACCCAAGCAGGAGCGTGGAAAGCAGAGTGAATAATCCCGACCGCTGTGACACCACGCCCGTGTTGGCGCAGTCTCGAACACTTGGAAAAGCTCGGGGTGCATAGATGGAGACCCGGGGTTGATTGCCCCGTGAGAGACCAGAAAACCAGCCAGGTGTCTCGCATCCCCCCAAGGGCGCGCGTCGTATCCTTTCTAAATTCTTATTGAGTGTTCCCCACGGTAAGGAAGGCATCAGAGCTTTAATAAGAACAGGAGTGGGCATATGCAGCTCCTCAATCCCATGAGCCCGGTTAGCCCCGCCGGTTGGTGCATGGGTTGTTTGTTTTCCCCTCGCCACGAATCCCCCGCGGATGGGTTTTGGGAGCAATTAACTGGCGGACGGCGGTCTAGAAGGCCCCCATTACCTGCGTTGGTATTGGCAATGTGTTTTTAATCAGATCGTGCATTTTTTGTTTTACTTTTTTTTTTCCTTACTGAGATGTGGTCAATAATTCCCCCACGAAAGGAGACCAGCACTGAATATTATAGCAGCTCAATACTAACGTATTTTTGCGCAAGTGCGGCCGTGAATAAATCCCCTCGCACGGGATCGAATGTAGGGTTAAATTTTTGCCGTTTTATATATATGGAACCTTTTGACATTTGTAAGGCGCACTTATTATACCCTCACTCTCAAAATCATGAGTGTCCTTTAGCCCAACCACCCGTTTTATTTCTGTCCCCTGTTTTTTTTTGTTTTGTTTTTTTTCTTTTTTATGTGTGATTTTCTTACATAAGATGGCCCACATTTGACATCTGGAAAGGGAGTCTATCAGTGGGCCCCAAGTGCCCGATTTGATTTCCCCATTCCCTGAATTTGGCAGGAAAATGATTTTTTTTCTGTTTAAAAAGTTAACACATACTGTTAAAATTTTATGAGTTTGATTTTTAAAAACTCGAAACATTTAAGACAATGAAAAATGTAAAAGCCCCTTTTCCAAAAAAGTCGTGGAAAAAGGAAAAAAACAGGTGAAAGGGTAAGACTAATAATGATTCTTGGTGACTAAGCACTTGTGAACCATCAATGTGAAATTTAAATAAATTTGCATACAGGGCAGGGAGTATTCTAGCTATACGTGCCAACTGGGTTAACTTTTTATCTTTTTCTGACAGACCTAAGAAAACATTTGAGCGATAAAAATTATTATTATTTTTTTTTCAATACATGTTAACTTTACGTAAAAAACACAAATGGCAAACCACATGGCTTTTCTAGACAACCGAGGTACACGATACAAACCGAAAGAAAAAAAGGGGTGTAGAGGGGAGGACTCTAAAGAATTGATCAAAGGAGCATTATAAAAAAATTATGGCCTTGCAGGGGAAAACCTAAATAAAGGTGAAGGGCGATATATATATATATATATATATAATATATATTAATAAATATATTTATATAAGGAATATATAAAATGATATATAATATTAATAATATTATGATATAATAAGTATAAAATTTGTATATATTATATAGTATATAATATATATGGATATATATAGTAATATATATAGTATATATTATATGTATATATATATGTATATAAAATATGAATAAAAATATATAATAATAATTATACATATATAAAATAATACACACAACACACCACACAAAAACACCACACACACAAAAAAAAAACACAAGCACAACACACACCACCACACACACACACAACACACACACACACACACACAAAAATACACACAACCAACACACACACACCACACACACAACAACACACCACACACCACCACTTTATATATATATATATATAATTATAATATATATTAAATATATTACATATATAATGTTTAATATATTGGTAATATGTTGTATGTATATATACAAACAAAAAAACACACACACACACTTACACCACACACACACGCAATAATAATATAATATAAAATAATATATATATATATATTATTTTATAAAATATATACACACACACATAAAAATTTAATAAAATATATAATATATATATATATATATATTTGTTATATGTTGATGTATATTAAAAACACACATAAGCAACACACACACCACACACAACACACACACACACAACCACACCCACACACACACACACCAACCACATACCCCCACACACATGAAAACACACCACACACACCACACAACCACACACACACAACACACACACACAACACACACACACACATACACAAACACACAACATAATATATATATATTATATAATATTATATATATATATATATATAATATATATATATAATTAATATTGTGTGTTGTGTGTGTGTGTGGTGTGCGCGTAAATAATATATATATATATATATATATAATAATTTATAATATATTGATATAAGTATGATATGTATAATAAAATTTAAATATATATACATATACATACACACACCGCACACACACACACACACACACACACACACACCACACACCACACACCAACACACACACCAACCACCACACACACCACCCAACACACAATATGTGTATATATATATTTATATAATATATATAAATAATATATATGTTTGTTTTTTGGGTGGTGTGTGTGTGTATTGTATGTGATGGTAGTATGCATGCTTTGTATATGTAAATTATGTTTTATAATACTTAATAAAATACACATATAATATATATATATAATATATTTAAATATATATATATAAAATAAATATATAAACAGAAAACGCAAAAAATTTTTATTATTTGTATAAAGGGTAATAATATATTTTATAATTAATAATTATATAAAATATATAAAATAATATATATATAATATTATTACATTATATACATATATAGCATTATGCACACACCAACACATATATATATATATATATATATATATTATTTTATTATAATATATATTTGTTTATAGTATTAGTATAAAATATATATATATAAAATTTAATTATAGTCTATATTATATAATATATATAATATTTAATAATATATATATTTGTTTATATGTATTTTTAAATATATATATACCCCACACAAACAAACACACACACACACACACAAACACACAACAAACCCCAAACACACAACACACACACACACACACACACAAAACACAACACAAACACACACACCCCAAAACACACACACACACACACACACCACACACACACACCACACACACACACATAAATATTAATATAATAATAAAAATATATATAAAAATTAATTATCATTTAAAAAATATATAAAATTATATAATTAAATATATAATAAAATTTTAAAAATATATATTATAAAAATATTATAAATTATTAATATAATAAATATATATATATATATATATATATATATATATTATAAAAAATTATATATTTTAATTATAATTAAAATAAATATATAAATTTTTTTTTTAAATAAATAATTAAAATATAATATAATAATTAATAATATTATATATTAATATTTATTATATATAATTATATTAAAATTTAAAATAATGATGATAGAAGATAGTAGTTTTATTATTTTAATATATTATATATAATTTATATATGTGTGTTTTGTGTGTGGTGTTTTGTGTGTGGTGTGTGTGGGGGTGGGTGTGTGTGTGTGTTTTGGTGGTGTTTGTGGTGGTGTTGTGGTGTGGGGTAGGGTTTGTGTTTTGTGGGTGTGTTTGGGGGTGTGTGTGGTTTGGTTGGTGTTTGTGTGTGTATTTATAATAAATCATATAAACAAAATTTATAATTAAAATTATAATATATATATAATATATATATATAGAAATATAATATAAAAAATTATTTATATTATATTAAACATAATAAAATAAAAAAATTTAATATAAAATTAATAAAAATTAATATATATATATATTATAATATATATAATGTATATAGACTTTAATAAATATGTATATTAATATATTAATATATTTTAATATATAACAATTAATGCATATTTTGAAATATTATATATATATATGGTGGGTGTGTGGCATATATGCAATATATGTTAATATTATATATATTTATTATAATATAATATATTATTATATATATATAATATATAATATATATATATTATATACTATATAACAAAATATAAATATTGTGCGTTTAGCATGTGTTATATATAAAATATATATATATATATATATTTTTTAATATATTAAATAATATATTTGAATGTAGTATATAAAAATTTTTAACACATATTTTCATAAAATATGCTGATACATACCATACACATACACTACACAACACCACACACACACAACACAAATATTATATTATATATATATAAAATATATTTTTTATATAACAAATAGGGGTTGTGTGTGGTGTGTGTGGTGTGTGGGGTGTGTGTGTGTGTGTGGTTGGGGTGTGTGGTGTGGGGGTGGGGGTGTGTTTGTGGGGGGGTGGGTGTATGATAGATATATATGGAATTTTATATATAACTTTATATATAAAATATATACATATTTTATATAATATATATAATAAATTATAAATTATATAATATAGCCAACACACACCCCCAACCACACCCCCCAAAAACTTATAAAATTTTTATATATATATATATATATATATATATATTATATATATATATTATATATAATATATATTGTGTGTGTGGGTGATGTGTGTTGGGGGTGTGGGGGTTTGTGTGTGTGGGGGGTTGTGTTGTGTGTGTGTGTGGTTGGGCAGGTGTGGTGTATGTGGTGTGTGGGGTGTGTGTGTGTGTGTGTGTGTGTGTGGTTTGTGTGGTTTGTGGTAATAAAACATACATAATATAAACAAATAATATATAATATATATATATATATTAATTTTTATAATTTTGGGTGTGTGTTATATATATATATATATAATATTTTTATATAATATAAAAAAATTTATTATGTGGGGTGTGTGGTGAAGTGTGTGGTGTTTTTATGGGGTGTTATTTTACAACAACATATTAACAAATTATATATATAAACAAAATAGTAAAAATATATATATAATATAATATTTATATAAAAATATATTAGTTTTGTGTGGGTGTGTGTGTGTGGTTGTGTTTTTGGGGGGTGTGTGTGTGTGTGGTGTGTTGTGTGTGTGTGTGCGTGTGTGTGTGTGAGGAGGTGTGTGTGTGGTTGGGTGTGTGCTTGTGGTTTTTTTTGTGTTGTGTGTGTTTTTGGTGGTGGTGTGTGTGTTGTATATATATATATATATGTTAATATATATATATAATATATATATATTTACATATAATATATACATATATATATATACATATATATTATAAATATAATATATACATATTATATAACTATTTATATATCCCAAAATATATATATATATATATATATATTATATATATATATTATATAATATAATATGGGCCGTTCACACATTTATTTGTTTCCATGAAAGGCCAAAATTTCTATAAGCCTATTGGATCAAATTCTTGAGAGCCTTTCCCCTCACCTGTTTTCTTTCTTGTTCGTTGTCCCTGGGGGGGTTGTCTAGAAATACCTGATGGGGTTTTCCCTTTGATGTTGTTTTAGTAAAGTTAAAAAATTATTAAAAAAAATAAAAATAATAATTTATCGCTCAAGTTTTTTTTAGGTCTGTCAAAAAAATGAAAAATTTTAAACCCCCATTTGGCAGTATAGCTAGAATACATCCCCATGCCCAATGTAATGAAAATTTTTTTTAATTTACAATGGGTTTACAAGTGTTTAGTCCCCAAGAATCAGTTATTAGTCTTACCAAATTCACCTGTTTCTCCTTTTCCACGATTTTGGGAAAAGGGGGTTTTTTACATATTTCATTGTCTTAAATGTTACGGTTTTTAAAATATAACAAAATAACTATTTTTACATATCGATTTTAACGGGGAAACAAAAAAAAACTCATTTCCTCCCAAATTTCGGGAATGGGGAAAATCAGAATCGGCACTTGGGCCTACTGATGGACCCCTTGCCAGAGTGCCATGTGGAGCCATCTGTAGTAAGAAAAAAACACATAAAAGAAAGAAAGAAAACAAAAAAAAAAAAAAACAGGGAAGAACAAAAAATGGGTGGTTGGGTAAGAACATTTAGACATGAGAGTGAGGCATATAAAAAAGTAGGCCTTTACAAATGTCAATGGTTTCCCCAATATTTTAAAACGGAACAATTAACCAACTTTCGACCCAGGAGGGGAGGTTTTATGACGAGCCGCACTTGCAGCAACAATACGTTAGTTTGACTGCTAAAATATTTCAGTGCTGGTCTCTGTGCGTGGGAGAATTAAACCAATCTCAGAAAGGGAAAAAAAAAAAGTAAAGCAAAAAGTGCACGATGCATACAAACACGTTTAGCCAAACCAGACGCAGGTAGATGGGGTCCATTCTCAGACCGCCGTCCCCCCAGTTAATTTGCCCCAACACGACCCTGCGGCGGATTCGGGGACGAGGGAAAGCAAACAAACCGAGTGACAACTAACCGGGCGGCGCAAACCCGGGGCATCATGGGATTTGAGGAGTGTTGACCCCTTTTCTTATATAAAGCTCAGGATGCCTTCCTTACACTGGAAGCACGCAATAGGAATTTAGAAAGGATGACGACACGGCCCTTGGGCGAGATGCAGAGACACCATGGCTGGTTTATCGGGTCAGTCATCAGGGGGTCAATCAGATCGGATACCCCATCTATGCAGCAAGAGCGTTTCCAAGGTGTTCGATGACTGCGCCAAACACGGTCGTGGTGATCACAGCGGTCGAGGATGTATTCACCTGTTTTCCCACGCCCCTGCTTGGTTTCCAATCAAGGGCGCAGCGAGAGCCTCGCAGGTTCTCGCATCATTGCAGTCATTTCCCGTAAGTAGGGTTTTTTGAAGCAAAACCCTATTATCAGACAAGAAGTTTAAAACCCGTCAGGTCATTGGGTTTGGTTCTTTTTTCATACTTTATGGCAACGCCGGCAGGCGGCGGAACTCAATGGGGCCCGAACCCAAAAGGCCCGCTATTTTTGAGGCGAGTGTGAACCCTCTCTTTTTGTCATTTGCCATTTTCATGACGCAGAATTTAGATCCCCGGGGGACTCGTTATACGTTTTTTTTGGTTATATCGCGGCAGCAGGAAGGGGGAAGAAGACGTAGAAGAAATATGGGCGACCATGAAAAAAACTACCCCCAGGGTCAAACCTGATTTTAAAAAGAAGAAGCCACGTAGAGATCCATTAGACAAATTTAAGCTTTTGGGCCCAAGAACTTAAATTTTAGCCCATGAATGCGTTGGCAAAGCGAAAAAATTTGCTTTTCATGGTAGGGGTCACTCTCCTACACCCCATGAAGATCCATCGTAAAATGCTTTTTGCTGTCATCGGCAAGGATCCTACGCGAGTTACTATGTCGCCACCTCGGCAACTTGATCAAAACCTTTTTTCCGTGTTTTTACAAAAAATCTCCGCGGGTCAATCTGGGGTAAGATGAACAAAACGTCCGTCCTTTTTTTTAAAATTTGAATATGTTGAATTATATAAAGATATCAAAAATTCAATTGCCAACACGAAGATTTTGGTGTGTGCATATATAAAAAAAATATATAACCCGACTTTTATGAAAATTGAAAAAATAATTTTCGACTTTTTTCCGAAAGAAGGAAACTCGCATCACTATGCTTAAGTTTCGTCCCCAAACGGAAATAAAAAACATTTAAAGGGAAAAAAGGTTTTTTTTGTCTAACAACAGGGGCAGCGTCGATGGTGGATCTATTAATTTATAAACTGTAAATACGTTTTAACCTATACACTTGGAGGAGCAGTTTTAACAAAGAAGAGATAATTTTTCTCATGATTTGATTGAATTTTGATAAAAAATAAGCTTAACTTCCCCCAAATTTAGCTTCCAATAAAATCACTTTCAGTTTTTTGTTACCAAGACAGCTTTTTTTCAGTTTTATTATTTTGAAAAAAACGGGATGAGGATAAAAGTTGCAGACCAATGATTTTCTCCTGATTTAGTGAGAATCAGAATGAAAGTTACCGGAAGGGTAAAGAGGAAAAAAAGGAACTTGCAGCGAGGGCGATTCATTTAGTCTTGTGCAGTATTTCAAGTTAACAACGTACTTGTCGAATTTTAGTTGTTGTTTTTTTCCTGGGGGAATGGAGGAGGGCGCAGTAAAGAAAGATATATCGGTATGGGTAAAGAAGAGCAGGACTGAGCTGGTGAAAAATTTTACACGGAGGCTAAACAAAAAATTGCACGGTTACAACATTTCTTCTTTCTGTTTTCATAAGTGAGGAAACTTTAACCGTTTATGGGGGAAAACGAACCAGTTTTCTTTTTAATCTTCCATGCCGAGTAGGACTGGGAAAGGACCAAGCAGATGCCAAAATTAACTTTATAAAAGTAAATCTTTCAGTTTTTGACCTAAATTTTATGGTAATCAGTCGGGAAAAAAAACCCCAAAACATGAATACTAAAAAAAAATATCTAAGCATGCTATATATATAATATTTATATATATATATATATAATATTTATTTTATAATATAATATATATATACATACATACATACATACATATAAACATTCAAAAAAATATTTCATATCAATTATATATATATAATAAAATATAATATATATATATTAATATATATATAATAATATATATAATATAAATATAATATATAATAATAATATTATATATATATATATATGTGTTGGGGTGTGTGTGTGTGTGTGTGTGTGGGGTTTTGGTGTGTGAAAACCCCCAAACACACACAAACTGTATATGTAATATGCACACACACACAACACACAGACACCACACACACACACACAACACACACACACACACACACAAAACCACACACACACACACACACACACTGTAATGTAATTTGAAGTTGTATGTTTAATATGCATGTGTGGGGACACATATATCATCATACATGCTTTTCATAATACAAACAAAATATATATACATACACATATACATACATAAAACAATATGCAGCATTAAAAATGTGTAACTTTATTTTCATAATTTCCTCTAATGCATTGTTTGCTATATCAAACTATTTTAAACAAAAAGGGAAAAAGATTAAAAAAAAATGGAAAAATAAAATTTTAAAATAAAATTTGTGGATTATTTGTAAAGTTTTGCGTTAGTGACGAGGGGCCTTTGCTCCCCCTTTTTTACAGTCGGTTACTCTGCAAATTAAGGACTTTTGTTGTGATGTACAGTAATTTAGAAATTTAAAGTTTATGTTTCTTAATGAGTTGGGTTTTTGGGTAAGAAATAATCATCTGTTTATACGATGAAAATAGATTGATTGTGACCGTTTTTTTTTACATAGTTACAATTTTTTATGCTGCATTTTTTTTTATGATATTCAAAATTACTTTTTTTGAAAAAAAAAAGTTAATGTGAAAAAGAATTTATTTTTAAATTTAGTAATTTTTTTTTTTCTACTTTTTTAATGAGTAAAAATTATTAAATTTCCCTGGATTAACTGAAAAAATATATTTTCTACAATTGATACTACTACGGTGAACGAAACCTATTGGAAAAATTTTCTTCAAATATCTAAAATCTAAGGGAATGGGACGACCCCTTGTTTTCCCCTCGGGGGTAAATTTGGAAAGGGACGCCTAACACGATTTTTTTCCAATTTTTTTCGTCGTGTTTCGAACAATCACCTTTTCCTTCGCAAACGAAGCAATATCGGTCCGATAGGGGGGGGGCATATACATTCGGGGAATTGGGGAGGGGGGGATTTCGAAAAAATATCGGAATACACAGGAGCACAATACCCACCATCTCAGCTTATGGAAGGACTAGCCACAAAATCTTCAGTTCATAGTTTCCGGGGAGAGAGGCCGGGCCCCAGTAACTTTTTACCCACCCTTACTTAAGCTTTAACTCAAGCTTTTGTCACTGGGACCTCGGGGTCTTCCGGGTGGGGTTTTGGGGGAATGGGATCGCTCTCCGCGTGGTTTTGGGTTTTCGTTTTTCTAGCACAGGACTTCCACAGGCAGTACCCCTTTGTTTTCGCGGATATAATAAACTCAGTATCATTTCGATGATTTTTTGCAATGAAATCGAAATAGTTCTTTCACCCCTGATCCACTCCCCTAGCCGGATGGAATGATTTGAATTCAACCGCCTTCTCTGGGCCAGCTTCTATTGTCACGTGATATTATTCAAATCTGTTTGGTTCTATTGTGCTAGAGCACTGTTTTTGGCCACCCCACGTTCCAGCGCAATCAAATTTGGCTCTTTTGATTTCCCAAAAAACCGTCCGATTTTCCGTCTCTCTCAACGACTTTTTGTCATTTTGTCGCGACGCTGAGAGGGGGAAAGCAGGTACGTTTCCTGTTTTTTCCCGTTACGTTTTTACGATTTGCGAAGGAAAGGGTAAAAAAAAACTTTCATAGAATGAGTGTTTCTACTATTTCGTAAGCTCAGATTCTGTATATAAGGTTTTAGGCGTCATTTCCAATAATATCCTCCTCGGCTGAAAAAAAACTTGAACTTGGGTTTTGAACAAGAAAAGTCTGTATTCTGCAGCTTCCTTCTTAAAGGTTCTTTTCTTTTTTGTTAACTGTGTATACATCGATGAAGATTGCATCAGTAAGAATTATTTTGTCCGTCTATATAAAAATACATTTCTTTATAAATATTTTGCATATAAATTTTTTAAAAAAAGAATAATCCAAGTGAATGTTTTTTTTTCTTATACCATATTTGACTTTCCTATTATTGTAATAGATTATGTGCTTCATGAAACATATGGACACACACACAACACACGCATACACACACACCACACACACACACACACACACACACACACACACACACACACACACACAAACACACGCGTGTATGTGTGTGTAGTATTATATATATAAAATATAATATATATATATATATATAATTATATAATATAATATGTATAATGTTATATATAATACATATATATATATATTATATATATATATATATATAATATATATATATATATATATATATATATAAAATGAGACAAATAGACAGGATTCACCTGGAAAATGTTTGTCATTTACTTTCAGCAAACAAAGACTGAAAGAATTAAAAGTAAACCTATTAATCACAATTTTTAAAAGTAAATGTTTGGACAACTCTCCTGCCTGTGCACCCCGTATGCTACGAGAGGGAGAGAGGGAGGGGGAGGGGAAGGCGAGGGAGGAAAGAGTAGGGGGAG
>NC_051427.1:4404243-4409243 GCF_015228065.2 Penaeus monodon
CAATATTACCATGCTAAAATCTTCGTGTTCGCAGGAAGCTTTTACGCAGCTGCTGGACTATCATTTGCAAGACTACAATTTCCATATTTTTCGCCTTAATTTGCCATGCCTGTTTCTCTCTCCCTCCCCCCCCTCTCTCTCTCTCTCTCTCTCTCTCTCTCTCTCTCTCTCTCTCTCTCTCTCTCTCTCTCTCTCTCTCTCTCTCACTCTCTCTCTCTTCCTTGCGAAACTATTCCTTAGTAAAGTATTTTGTGCTTAACCAATG
Organism: Penaeus monodon; assembly: GCF_015228065.2. NCBI lineage: Eukaryota > Metazoa > Arthropoda > Malacostraca > Decapoda > Penaeidae > Penaeus > Penaeus monodon. The sequence goes on from NC_051427.1 coordinate 4,404,509, forward strand.
TATCCCACAATATCTTTAAGCATACGGGCGTTAAGGTCATATATTATAGTGACTCCCGGACGTGTCCAAGTGGGCTTTTAAGCTTATGGTCGGAAGGTCAAAATTATTTACTTGAAAGTCACGAGATATAAAGAAAAGCAAAAGATAAATGGAAATGAATTAATGAATTGATAAAAGAAAATTACAAAAGGTGATAGTTATATTGGTAGTAGCAGTAAGAGTAGAAGTACTTTTGTAATAGTTGTAAGAGTGATAAAGATAATAATAACAGAGATGATAATGGTAGTAATAATGGTAATAATAATAATAATGATAATGGTAATAATAATGATGATTATGATGATGATTTGAATAACAATAATAGGAGTAATAATAATAAAAATAATAGTAATAATAGTAAAAGTAATAATAATAGCGACAGTATTAATATTGATAATGATAAAATAATAATAATGTAAATAATAATGATATTACTAAAAAATAAAAAGAAAAAAATTTAATTATTATATTGATAGTGATAATGATAATGAAAACAATAATGATAATGATAATGTTAATAATGATAATTAATAATGATAATAATAATGATAATGATAATGATAATGATAATAATAATAATAATAATAATAATGATAATAATAACAATAATGATAATCATCATCATCATCATCATATCATCATCATCATCATCATCATCATCATCATCATCATCATCATCATCATCATCACCATCATCATCATCATCATCATCATCATCACCATCATCATCATCATCATCTTCCTCATAACAATGGTAATAAGAACAGGGCAACTGTATTTGCAGTTCAGAATTAGAGAGTCAAGCAGCAACGAGGCTTCGAAACAAGTTCCACGTTCAGAGAAGCTGAAATTATGTTTCCTGCCTCGAGGCTCACTAGGCCGGAAAACGAACGAAGGGAAAGAAAGAAATGAATGAGTGGAGGAGAAAGAAGGAAAGAAAAGGGCTTTCAGAGCTGCGCAAGGAAAAGTTTGAGAACCTTCTGAAAGTCTTACCAAGGAGCTGATAAGATTTCAGGGTAACACTTAGATCTGCCGTAATTTGTACAAAATGTCATTTTGCTCGACTGGTTGCTGTCTATTCTCAGTGGTATTTGGTCTTCTCGATACTATATTTCGTGTATTATCATTTCCATATTGTTTGTATATTCAATATATTTTCATGATTCTTATTTCATTTAATAATTAGTAGTCTAATAATCATTATCATCATTTATTTATTCATTAATTCACACAGGCACACATACACATATACAAAAACACATCAATCATACAAATGCACGCACGCACGCACGCGCACACACACACACACACACACACACACACACACACACACACACACACACACACACACACATCTTTGCCGTTCATTTGGATCCATCAGTTGCGAGGAGAGAGGGAGCCTACTGCGTGGGCAACAACTTGTTCCTCACATTCTTTCGCCCAGGCATTGACGAGCCTAGAGTGCATGGAGTAAGTTTTGGTGTAAACATACATTACTAAAGATGTTAGAACCAACAATGAATCTGAGCGACTCCTTACTCTCCGCCTCAATACTTCGGATGGCCCTATCACCCTGGTCAGTGTGTATGTTCCCACACTTTCCTCCATTCCTGAGACCAAGGATGTATTCTATGAGAACCTGTCAGCTATCTCAGCAGTATCCCAAGCAAGGAGCAGATTATTCTCCTAGGTGACTTCAACGCAAGAGTGGGCAATGACTTTTGGTCCTCATGCCTTGGACACTGTTATTGGAAACGACAGTGGCCAACGGCTGCTAGAGTTCTGCATCTTCGACCACCCTTGCCAACACATTCTTCAACGTCAAGCCGCAACACTAGGTCTCCTAGAGACATCCCCAGTCAAGCATTGGCATCAGCTAGATCTGATCCTAGTCAGGCGGCCCTCACTCAAATATGTCCTCAACACCAGCTCATTCCATAGTGCGGACTGCGATACAGACCACTCCCTGGTATGCTGTAAGGTAAGTATTCGGCCCAAGAAGCACTATCATAATAAACAGGCAGGGGAACTCCATGTTGCCATGAGTAGAGTGTCTTGTGTCCGAGTACCTTGTGTCCATCCACCATGCAGCCATGGCCATCTTTGGAAAGAAGGTTACAAACGCAAAAGACTGGTTTGAGGCTAAGTCTTACGAGATAAGTCCTGTTATCAGGGCCCTTGACCTCATCCAGCGGTGCAAAATAAAATTCTCCTGCAGCCACAAACTTTTATCCCAGTGCTGGCAGGAAGGCACTGTTCCAGAGGACACGTGTGATGCCAAGATCGTCACCTTATACGAGAACAAAGGTGATAGAAGTGACTGCAACAACTACAGAGGATTGCACTTTTGAATATCGTAGGTAAAGTCTACGCCAGGGCACTTTTAGTACGCTGCTGAGTCAATGTGGCTTCCGTGCTCATTGATCTACAGTAGACATAATCTTCTCCCTTCGCCAGCTACAAGGGAAATTTGAGCAACAAATGCCTCTGTATGTCGCCTTCATCGAACCTGAAAAAGGCATTCGACCTTGTGAGCAAAGGGACTTTTTCAGATCCTACACAAGATAGGGTGTTCGCCCAAACTACAAAGCATGATCAAGTCTTTTCACGACGACATGCAGGACAACGTACAGTTCAATGGCAGCTGCTCTGGGAGCTTTGACATATGCAGTGGAATGAAACAAGGCTGTGTGCTTACCCCAACCCTATTTGGGATCTTCTTTACTCTTCTCTGCCACGTCTTTGGTACTGTAGTGTACCGATCCTTAATCCATACTATTATATTTCCATTATTCGTGTCTCACTGTAAAGAAATGTACAACAGCAGCGCTCACTGCCACCCGTTTAATACGTACGGGAAGGAGCTATACTTTGGGAGAAGTGTAATTAGTATTGTGGAAATGAGATAAGATAAGGCTATTTTGGAAGATTTAATGATTTACAGGTCATCAGCAAAGCTCATCGATATACTTCCTTAAAGGTCTTTACCATTCGCTAAAAAAAATAAAAGCAATATCACAGAATTCCTGAATACTATTCATTATAAGGTGAAAAATTAAAAAGGTAAAGTTTATGAAATAAGAGTAAAATCTCACTGAAATAACGATATACTAAAAAGGGAATTGAAAACTAACTCCTTTAAAACTTCAAAAAAACATTACAAATAAAAACACGTAAAATTTAACTCCGCTTGCTCACGGAAAAATAGAAGCCACAATAAAATAATAATGATAATAAATAAACAAACAAAACGAAGAGCACCAGCCTATTGTTCACTTGCTCGAAGGTCTATGCATCGAGATGAATACCTTGCCTCTGATAAAACAATTCTCACAACCCAAAAATACATTTCAAGGACTTGTAAGGACTTTGGTTTCACCGTCAGTCTAAAGAAGACCAATGTGATGGGCTAAGATGTTGTAGACCCTCCTGTCATTATGAACAATAGCTATGAACATGAGGTCGTTCACCAGTCCACCTGTCTGGGATCTTCCATCATCGATAACCTCTGTTTGGATGAAGATATCAGCAAGCAGATTGGAAACGCAAGTACGACTCTTGCCCACCGCACTTCACGTTTCTGGGAGGACTCCAAACTCCAAAGATAGCTGTATACAACGACTGCATCCTCAAAACGCTGCTGTATGGCAATGAAATTTGGACAAATTATGCCAAGCAAGAGAAGAGGCTCAACACCTTCCACCTGCGCTGCCTTCTTCGCATCCTCCACATTTCCTGACAAGACAAGGTGCCCAACACTGACGTCAATCTCGCGCTGGCCTTCCAAGCATGTTCACCCTACCAAGGCAGCAGCGGCTGCGTTGGCTAGGTCACGTGAGTCACATGGATGATGGTCGTATTCCAAAGGAAACCCTACATGGCGAACTGGCGACAGGAATAAGAGGAAATGGTCGCCCTCAACTGCGCTACAAAGATGTCTGCAAACGAGACATGAAGACTGTGACATCAACCCAGATGAAAGCCTTTAAAATGTAGCCGAATCCAAGCGTACCAAAAAAAAAAAAAAAAAAAAAATTACACATCGATTAAAACTGAATCAACCAACAGCTATGACATTCCGATGCGTCACCTAAGTAAAATAAAGTCAATAAAGCCAGAGTCACCATCGACTGTTGTTGGCCGTTGATGTGTGTGTGTGTGTGTGTCCACACACACACACACACACACACACACACACACACACACACACACATATATATATATATATATTATATATAATAATAGTATATATAATATATATAATAATATATATATATATATATATAGATATATATATATATATATATATATATATATGGATATAAATGTATATATATAATATATATAATATATATGATATATATATAATATATATATATATATAACATGTATATAATATATATGACATATATAATATATATAATATATATATATATATATATATAAATATATATATATATATTTATATATATAAAATAATATATATATAATAATATATATATAATATATATATATATAATAGTATATAATATAAATATATATATATATATTATATAATATAATGATATATCTATATATATATATCTATATATTATATTATACTTTTTATATTATATATATATATTATATATAATATATATATATATATATATATATACGAATATATTATATAAATTATATAAATATATATATATAT
>NC_051427.1:4419243-4421743 GCF_015228065.2 Penaeus monodon
GGTATACCTTAATAGGTTAAGAAAAGGGTTTAAGTTGTCCATGTTCAATAGAAAGTTTCCAATTTACTCAATACTTCAATAGGGGGGATGAAACGAGGGGGATGTGCACGTAACTCTTTCTATAAAACATTCAATAAAAAACCGTATTGGCAATTCAAAATCTCAAGACTGATATCCCAGTAATTTGTACAATATCATGATGATGATGTGGATTGAAACGTCCCTTAAACGTAGCTCGGAATTCCTTTCCAAGCTCCAGGCTCCGGAGTTGATAAGCTGTTAATATTAATATGATAGAATCTGTATTGTGTGGGGAAGTTTGGAGTAGACACATGAAGACAATTCTCTCCATTTTAGTCGCGTGCTGTGTTTATGTCCCGGAAGAATGGTGTAAAATGGGTAATATTTTGTCAGGTCTCTTAACAGTTTGTGTGTGTGTGTATATATATATATAAATATATATATATATATATCTATATATATATATATAGTAGTAATAGATATCATATATATATGATATAATATATATAAAAATCAAAAAAATTTATATAATAATATATGGTTAATATTATTATATATAATATATATAATATATATTATATATACATATATATAATATAATATATATATCTATATATATATAGTATCTATTATTATATTATATATATTTTTATATAATATATTTATATTTATTATATATATTTTATATATCTATATATATAAATTATAATATATATGTATATATTATATATATATAATATATATATAATATATATAATTATATATAGAGGGGTGTGCGGGGAGGAGCGTGGAGAAAGGAAGGGGAGGGGGGGAGAGGGGTAGGCAGGAAGAGAGAGAAGAAGAGTTTAGGAGATAGATAATAGATAGATGAATTAGATATAGAGGATATAGTGAGATGATAAATATACTGACTTAAAAACTAAATAGAAAAATAACAGTTTTCTTATTACAAAGACACGCTGTTTTATGCGCTTATTGGCCAGCTGTCTCAATAAGTAAGAAACAGTCCAATGTTGATAGGAGCCAACAGTTACCTAGTCATGATGTTGGCCAATTCAAAAAAAAAGAAAACGCTCTATCTATCAGAATCATCCTAAAGTTAACCTGATAACAAGGGAATTAGATAATAGTTTTGGGGGGGGGGGGGGGGGGGGGATGACAGAAGTATTTGTCCAGCGAGGTCTTTCTTTCTACTACCTACTTACTTTTCTCTTCTACTTTCTGTTCCTTACTTCTCCTCTTTCGATTTCTAACTACTACTAAAAACTTACAACTGGAACAGGCAATACTGTAACCAAACAACACACACAACCAAAAACACACAAAAAGGACAAACAAAACACGCACACCCCCCACAGACAAACCAAGCCACAAACACACCAACACGCACACAAGATAAATGAATAGATCAGGAAGATAGGAAGACTGATAGGATAGGAATAGATTAAATAAGTAGAGAGAAGAGAAGAAGTAGAGAGTAAAAAGAGAGGAGAGGGGAGAGCATAGATCATAGAAAAAGCAATAGGTAAAGGCAATAGTCAGATAAAGATTAGCATGATTATTAAGATAAAAGAAAGTGTAGGAAAACGTACAAATACATACAGACGAAGTCAGATAAATGCAAACATGAACAGAAAACACAATAACCTAATATTATTGAGATTCTCATTCCAGATAAATCGACTTAAAAGCAATTTCATTTAATTCAATGTAGACAACAGTGTCAGTTTTACATACAAACACATGCATAAAGACACACGCAAGCACATTCTCTCGCATAAACATGAGTAAACACAAACAGAAAGACATACAAATACAAATAAACACTAACGCAAATAGACACACACACATACAAGCAAACACACACACACACATATAAGCAAACAAGCAAACACACACACACAAACATATAAGCAAACAAGCAAACACACACACACATATAAGCAAACAAGCAAACACACACACACAAGACACACATATAGCCAGCAAACGACACAACAACACAAGCAAACAGACATACACACACAAGCAACAGTACACACAACACAAGCAAAAGCGACATACACGTACACGACTGCACTAAAGAAAGACACACGGGCAAGACACACACGACACAGACACACAACGCACCACAAGGAAGTCAGCAGTCCTCTCAGTTGCAATACCGATTAAACCAGAAGGGGGGATTAAAAATAAAAAACTTCCTCCCCCTAAGTGTTATATCATGGAGGTCAGTGTTAATGTCACGAGGACTGCCCAGGTTCTCGATCTCTAATCAAATCACACGGGCCTACCAGACAGCCGGTCGCTAATTAATCGTCGCAACAATAACACGCGGTTCCAACCTCATCCCCGGGTATTGCGTCATCACTATCGTCGAGGTCAGAATAGTGCTGCTTCAGTTTCAGTTCCTCGGGGGAATGGAATGAGTGGAGGGTCTGGGTTGATGTGATAAGGGTGTGGTTATGAGTGTATGTGC
>NC_051427.1:4439243-4440463 GCF_015228065.2 Penaeus monodon
AAATAAGATAAAAGCCAGTGAGATGCAGATGTTGCAGAGGGAGTGCGGGGTTGCAAGGCAGGTTGAGGATAAGGAGATGGCTAAATAGGTTTTTTCTTTTTCTTTTTAAAGGGTGCAGGGAAAACAAAGAGGGTCAGAGAAGAAGAGGGAGGTCGACTGGCCGGATGAGGCGATGACTGAGGAACACACATACAAAGACATACACATATACACACATGCACATATACAAAGACATACACATACAAACACATACACATACACATGCACATATACAAAGACATGCACATATACACATGCACATATACACACATGCACATATCTATACCATCACATCACCTATACACATCACATATACACCCCAAAACATATAACAACATGCCACTAACACATTAGTACTATAACACTGCCAATCACATACACATTCACACTCACATAATAAACACACCACACACACACACACACAACACACATATATACACATACATAACACACATCACAACAACACAGCACACAACACAGCACAAACCACTCATATACATCAGAAATATTCTGAGAGCGGCAGTTTTCAACTCGACATAGGTGACAAAAAAAAAAAACAAAAAAAAAAAAAAAAAAGAGAAATAAAGAAAAAAAGAAACAGAATACTCGCTCGTGACAACTTCAAATGTCGGTCATTTCCCTCGAGCCTTAGTTTCCGTTGGGAATGCGAAGGGAGCGGGGTGGGGGAGGGGGGGGAAAGGAAATCGAATCACCCAATATACCCATTGGCTAATTTTCCTTTTGTCAAGACGAGAAAAGAGAGAGAGAGAGAGAGAGAGATAAAGAAGACAGATAAGAGAAGAGATAGAGAAGAGAAAAGAGAGAGAGAAGAAGAGTGAGAATAGCAGAGAGAAGAGAGAAGAAAGGAAAGAGAGAGAAGAGAAGAGAAGAAGAAAGAGAGAGAGAAAGAGAGAGAGAGAGAGAGAGAAGAGGAAACAAAGAGATAGAAGAAAAAGAGAGAGAATAGAGAGAGAGAATAGAAAGAAAGAGAGAGAGAGCAGAGAGAGAAGAGAGAGAGAGAGAGAAACATCCAATTTTGGGGACCATTCCTAAAGGGGGCAACGGAGTTCTTTCTATTCTTCGCCTTTCACTCTCTTCAGGCTAAAAAAAAGCATTCTCCTCGTGCCTTCATTCGTCATTTTCCTGTTTCGCCTTTTCCCTTTTTGCAAGTCCCGGGGGGT
>NC_051427.1:4521169-4523669 GCF_015228065.2 Penaeus monodon
TGCATATATATATAATTCTATTACTATTTCTCTATGTATATATATATACACATCAATATATGTACGTTCATGTGTGTGTGTACAGGTAACAGGATACATTGGCATATAAATGAATAGACAGAAAGGCAAATTCATAAGCACATGGATGTAAATCCACACATTGCAATCAGTATAGTTACGTACACACCTATAATGTTGGACAAAAAGCAGATTCCTTTAATCCTCTTGATAGATGTACATTCGTATTATAACTGTAAAATGCAAAATCTCCTCCCCCCCTCCTCTCTTCTCTTCTTCTCTCTCTCTCTCTCCTCCTCTCTCTCTCTCTCTCTCTCTCCTCTTCTCCCCTTCCCTCTCATCGTCCTCTTCCTTCTCCATCCTATCATATCTCTCTCTCTCTCTCTCTCTCTCTCTCTCTATCTATCTATCTATCTATCTACATCTATCTCTATCCCTTCTCTCTGTCTCTTCTCTCTCTCTCTCTCACTCCTCTCTCTCTCTCTCTCTCTTCTCTCTCTCCTCTCTCTCCCTCTCTCTCTTCTCTGCTCTCGCTCTCTCTCTCTCTCTCTCTCTCTCTCTCTCTCTCTCTCTCTCTCTCTCTCTCTCTCTCTCTCGCTCTCTCGTTATCCGGTTCCCCCTTCCCTACTCCTTCATCGTCCTTCCTTAAGCCGCTTTCTTCCAAACTCGACTTAGTCATGAAAACTGAAGGCAACTGATACGATGATCACGAAGATTCGAGTACAACCTCGATTGGATGTGAAGGTAAATAATTTGTTGTACAATTATGTGCAAGTATATATCTATGTATGGTCAAAGTTTATGGAAGTTCACCCTATACAAAACAATCCACCGCCTTGTGGTATCAATGAGATGAAAAAGGCTTCAGGCGTCATCTGCGAGGAAGAATCCGGAACGGGAGTCCCTGAGACAGTTCGTTGCCGCTTGCGACCTTGTTCTGGCAACTCCTGCGACGCCGTTGGTGCCAAGCCGTATCGGTCTTTGCTGTTCTCTGGATCGATCAGCTGCGTGGAGAGAGGGAGCTTGCTGCATGGGCGACAGCTTGCTCCTCAAATTCTTTCGCCCTGACTGATGGTGGCCTTCGATATATGTATGTATGTGTGTGTGTGTGTGTGTGTGTGTGTGTGTGTGTGTGTGTGTGTGTGTGTGTGTGTGTGTGTGTGTGTGTGTGTGTGTGTGTGTGTGTGTGTGCACGCGCTCCTTGATCCGCAAGGTTCAGACACTGCTGAGAAGGGTAAGAAACAGTTCATCAGGAACCTTGATAAGGAGGTTGAAGTCCATTTCTAGGTAAATGACCTTCGCCCTGCCTGCCAACCCCTGAGAAAACTCTAAACCCTCCTTACAGATGACTGCACTCTGCTCAGTGGATGGACAGATCATGTCAGAGTATTTTGAGCAGTTGTACCAGATAGACCCTCCAGCAGTCTGGATGTAAGTGGCATCATAATAACTGTGCCAGACCCACCCATCAGTGAGGAACCTCTTGCCCTAAATGAGGTTAGGGAGGCGATCTCTAAGCTGAGGGGTGGAAAGCTGCAGGCATATGTGATATCTCTGCTGAACTGCTAAAGGCTGGGGGTGAACCTATGGCACGAGGCTTGCATGCGGTCCTGACTGCTATCTGGCAGTTTGGTTCCATTCCCCCTGATCTGTTGAGAGGCGTGGTCATCCCTCTCTGGAAAGGGAATGGGATCAATGGGACTGTAGCAACTACCGTGGCATAACACTGTATATAACAGGCAAGGTTTTCACAGACCCCGACTTTTATGACTATGTTGCTACTCTATCTAAGTCTCTGGAATCACTGGTGGCGACTCTTTAGCAAAGAGGCGAAGCTTAGAGGTCTCCTGAACCAAGACCAAGATCCAGGATTTTGAGGGTCTGTTAGGGGAAACCCATCCAGTCGATGCATGCGTTGAGCTTTACGTGCCTTGGTAGCGTAGTCGATGTCTCTGGGCTGTCAGGCTAAGAAGTCAGTAGACGGATTGGTCTGGCAGCAGGAGCCATGAACTCGATTAATAAGAGCATTTTGAGATGTTGGTTCAATATAGAAAGACCAATCTACGCGTCTCCAAGGCCTTGGTACTTCCTGTTTTGCTGTATGGTAGCGAAACCAGGACGTATTCTACTGCCTTGGAGTCTCGACTTGATGTCTTTTGTAACAAGTCCCTATCAAGCCCGGATCAAGGGGTACATTTGGCATGGACTACGTGTCCAACCGACGGTTACACCGTGAGACTAGCATGGGACCTGCTACTTGCATAATCCGGGACCGCCAACTCAGACTATATAGGCACCTAGCTCGTTTCCCTGTGGATGACCCTGCCCATCAGGTTGTCTCTTTCCGAGACAATCCTGGGTGGAGGATATATAATCCTATTCTAAATAGCATGACCAATACAATACACAACATATAAATGATGGTACAATAGACAGCAGCCGGCAGACAGATAGCTGCAGACAGACAGACAACGGCCAGCAA
>NC_051427.1:4536169-4538669 GCF_015228065.2 Penaeus monodon
TTTATTTAGTAAACACTCGATCGTTTTATGTTTCCTGCTTCACCTTTCAACAATTTCAAGCAGCATATCATTAATGCAGAGGCTGTTCAGGAATTTCAGTAAAGCCACATAGCAAACTACCTGCCATCCATGTTCCATATATCTTTAATTTCTTACTTTTTATCTAATAAACTTTTTCTTTCTTTCTTTCTTTCTTTCTTTTTTCTTTTTTTTTCTTTTACTTTACCTTTCCAATAGCTTCAATCAGTATATCATAAATGCAAAGGCTGTTAAGAAATTTCATGAAACTAATAGGAATAAATACCTTTCAGTATTAACGGCACTTGTTTCATAGGCCTTCGATAACACTTACGTAAGAGCAATTTTGAACATTAATATTTACTGTGTATTACTAAAAGAGCAAGATTTTTTTTTTTTTTTTTTGGGGGGGGAGGGAGGGGTATACTTAGTTTGAGAGTCTATCCGAAATTAAGAATAAACAAACAAGGGATATTTATATATTATTTACTTCCTAAATATTTTTTGTCTGGAGTGTGCAGCGTTTTACTTATTTATTTAGCTATTTATTCTTTTTTTTCATTAAAACATTTTTTGTTGTTCTTGTTGTTGGTTCTCTTGTTCGTCGTCTTCTTCGCCCTCTACATCCTATCTTTGTCCTTTTCTTTCTTCTTTTTCTCCTTCCTCTTCTCTTCCTTTCTTCCTCCTTATCTTTTCTCTTCTCCTTGTCATTTTGTTTCTTCGACTTTTTTTCCTCCTTTTTCTTCTTCTCCTCCTTCTTTTTTTCTTCTTAATCTTCTTCTTTTTACCTTTTCTTTTGCTTTTCCTCTTTTTCTTCTCCTCCGCCTCTTTTCTTCCCTTCTGTTCCTTTTCCCTTCCTTTGTGATATTCGGTTGGAAGATCCTTTATCTAATAAACCTATCGCAGTTATTCATTGTTTCCTGTTTGTTGTATTTATTTATATTCACCATTACGACTTGCTTTTGATTCAGTCGTTTGTAAAATTGTCTCGAATCAAACACAATAACTCAATCAGACTGATAAAAAAAAAATGCTTTATTTCCTGATGATTTTTTTGCCTTTTTGTGTTTCGTCTGATGGTAATGTTCGATTGTCCAACAACGCATTTCGTAACATCAGAACTGCCTATTGCGTGTGAAAATGGGAGTCATTTTCGCCTGTGGTTTCGGTGTGCATGCCAGCTAATCTGGATAGTTATAGAGGTTTGGCAACTACTAAACTCTGGATGTATAATCAACGGCTTCGTAAACAGCAAAATGTTCGGTGATAAACAGTGATGTATGATTTGACAATCTCAACTTGAGCCGTGATTCACCTGCTCTCGCTCATTCGTCAGCTCAAAGTCGAATTTGATATGAGAGCAGCTGTGATTTCTAAGCTTCAAAAGGTCTTTACCCTTGTCGTGTTTCTGGAATGTTCTTGGCGTTCTAAGTTCTCTTTTGGTGTTTACCACTCTGGTCTTCTCATATTATATCGAAAGTTTAAGTACAATAAAAGTAATGAATTAAAAAACTGATTTCTCATACAACGTACATTATATTTTGGTATCGTCTCACTAAATGTTTATTTTCAATATCTTTATAACATATACAGCCATGCACGTCAAAGGCCAAACATCACTACAACTACAACTCCGTAATTCATAATTTGGTCGATGAGAAAGAGCTGCTTATCTTATCACATTCTTGGCATTCTATATGCTGACGTGAGATGCATTTTCGTCCAATTTTATCTTTTCTACTTTCTATTACTATCTGTAGTCTGCTGTTGATACATAGTTAACGTTTCAAAATCATTTTCAGTAAATTCATAAACAACCTCTCGAACTGATCATCATTTATATTCCGTCTTGAATACTAAAAAATAATAATAATAAATTAAATAAAATAAATTAAGTAAAATAAATTGATTTTCAATGAATATACAGGTTCAGTTGAATATTAAACACCCAATTAGGACACACGTCATTTATCTACAAATAACCTATGACCTACAGTGCTACAAATACGTCGTAAAGAGTGAAAGAAGGCATATCTTCGATGGACTCTTTGTTATAGTACAAGCGGTTTTACTCGTTACCTATTTATGCAGCACAATATCAAATGAGAATTGTTTTAACATTTCCAAACACTGAAACTATATATTATACACTGTTCTCGAGATTCCTAGATTATCAAGACTTAAGGAGCTTAAAGAGAAGCTTTGTTGTTGACTATCCAGTCATGATATTCTATATAATCATAATTTATCACTAGTTCCCTCATCTTATGGAAGAAGCTTTACTATATAATAGCAAAATAAAAATAAAATTATTTATGATATCTTATCCTCTGTAATGTGGAACGATTAGGAAAAAAAACGTATGTTTTGGGCGGAAATTTGCGTAACATTTTTAAAAATCTTTGTCTTTTAATCCAGTATCAAACTTTTCGTCAAAGTTGGGAGAACATCTTGTAGAGATTCTTAAGCCTCTTTTAAACTC
>NC_051427.1:4604211-4607211 GCF_015228065.2 Penaeus monodon
ACTCTACCCTTACCCCATCCAAGGCTCAAACTGAAAACTACAATTAAGTAAAATCTGTACCGGCGGCTCAGACTTAAAACCCACCGTTTTAAAAGAAGAAAATATAATAAATATAAAAAATAATAAAAATATATATATATATAATATGTGTGGGTGGTGTGTTGTTGGGGTTTTGGGGGGGTGGGGGTGGGTTTTTATGTGGATATAAAGAATAATTAAAATATAAAAAAAATAATATTATATATATAATTATATATATATATTCGAGAATATTGTAAAATAAAATTTAAAAAAATTATAAAATAAAATAAATATATTAAGGTGGGGGGGGGGTGGGTGGGGTGGGGGGTGTGGGTATGGGAAAAATATTTATTAATTTTTTAAAAAAATAAGAAAAAACTAAAAAATATTTAAAATTTAAATAAGATAAATATTTTAATATATTAAAATATATATATATATATATATATATTATTTCATTATATATAATTAATATTTAATATTATATATATATTATAAATATAATATATATTTAAATATATTATATTTAATTTAATTTTTATAATATTAAAATAATTTATATATATATATATATATTTTCTATATTTTTATAATATATATTAAAAATTATTTTTTTTTTTATTTAAAGTAATATATGTTTTTTTTTTTATCTTTTTAAAAAAAAAAAATATTTTTATAATATTTTTTTTTAATTTTAAAATATATTTTTCGTATGTATATTTAGGGTTTTGATATTTTCATTAAAATATATATTTTATATTTTATATATTTATATATATTTTTATAAAAGTTTATTATATATAATATATATAATTCATACCACCCAAAAAAAACCCCCAAAAACACCACACACACCACACCACACACACACACACACACACACACACCCAACACACACACACCACGCACGCACCACACACCCACAACACACACCACACACACCACACACACACACACACACAACACACCCCCACACACACATAATATATATTAATATATATATATATTTTATTATATAATATATATATCAATATATATATATTTTTATATATATATAATTTTAATTTTTATTTATTATACATTACTATTGGGGTGTGTACGTATTGTGTGTGGGTGTGTGTGTTGTGTGTCTGGGTGTTTGTGGTGTGTGTGTTTTGTGTGGGGGGTGTTATATTATATATTATATAATATATTATATAAATTTTTATATTATTATATATATATATATATATATAACATATGCGTTGTTTTTTATTATATTTTAAAATATATATATATATATATATTATATTATAATTTATATAAAAAATATATATAATACATGTGTGTGTGGTGTGGGTGTGTGTGTGTGTGTGTTGGGGTGGTGTGTGAGGTAAAAGCATATATATATAATATATTATACATATATATAATACAATATATATACGTATATATAATTTTATATTATAAAAATATTTTTATATGTATATTTTTATGGATGTATATATATATTATATATATATATAATATATATATATATATTGTGTGTGTGTGTGTGTGTGTGTGTGTGTGTGTGTGGTGTGGTGTGTTTTTATGTCATATAATATTATTAATATTATAAAATATTATAATATAATAATATATATACACACCACACCACACACACACACACACACACCACCATAATATTTTATATATATATATAATATATAAACTATATATATAATTATATATATAATATATAAAATATATGCCATGTATTAAAAGTATGTATATATATATAAATATATAATATAATAATTAATTTTAATATAATTATTTTATATATTTTATGCATACCTCATAACCACACACACACACACACCCACACACACAAACCCCCACACCCACACACACACACCAACCACACCCACACAACACACCCACACCACACAACCCCACACACACACACCACAACATATATTAAAATATTAAAATTAAAAATATATATATATATAATATATATATTAAATATATATATAATTTTGTATGTATAATATTATTAAAATATATATATATATATATATATATATATATATTATATCATTCATATATTGTGTTGGGGGTATGGTGTGTGTGAGTGTGTGTGTGTGTGTGTGTGTCTGTGGTTGTGTCTGGGTTTGTGTGTGTGTGTGTGTGGTGTGTTGGTGTGTGTGTGTGGTGGGGTTTTGGTGTTGTGTGTGTCATATATTATATATATATATATATATATTATATATATTTATTATATATTTATATATATAATGTGTGTGTGGGGGGTTTTGTGTGTGGTGTTGGGGTGTGTGTGTGTGTGTGTGTGTGTGTGTGTGTGTTTTGTGTTGTGTGTGTGTGGTGTGTGTGTGTGTTGTTTGTGTGTGTGATATCTATATCACATCTATTATCCTCTATTACTATTATCTATTTTTAGTGATGATAGATAATAGATAGATGATAAAAGTGTGTGTGTGTGTGTGTGTGTTTTGGTGTGGTGTGTGTTATAAATTTTATATAATATTTATAAATATATATATATATTTATTAATTTATTTTATTAATTTTTAATTTTATATATATATATAATATATATATATGTGTGTGTGTGTTTGTGTGTGTGGTGTGTGTGGTTTGTGTGTGTTATATATATATATTTTTATTATATTTTATAATATATTTTATAATTTATTATATTTATATATATATACATGTATACGATGGATAGATACGCGACAATACAGATATATGTGCGTATATATATGATATAACATTTATATGTATGTTTCATATGAATAGATATAGCAAATTTGTATATATATATTAAAATATATAATATTATATATTTATAATATATTATATAATATTAATATATATATATTTAATTATATATAATATATATAATATATTATATATATATAATATATAAATATATATATATAATATATATATTTTTATCTATAATATATACTATATATATTATATATATAC
>NC_051427.1:4666981-4671981 GCF_015228065.2 Penaeus monodon
TGGTAGAAAGAGGAATGGTAATAACGATAACGTAATCAGTCATAAAATTATTCTCGTTAACATTTATCATTACCATTATTATTTTCTTCTTTTTTGAAGAGGGGGGGGGGGGCAAGGTATCATCTTATAACAAATCAAAACCTTCATATCGAGGAAATATAAGTAAAAGGAAAGAAAGCAATGACAATAACAATAAAGTTATCATCAATGAAAATTTGATTACATTTTTATTAACAGAATTCTTTAGTTACCCTATATTTCACACTTTATTCGTAATGATATCATCAAAATTCCTTTCAAAAAGTAATCTAATCGTACAAGCAAAAAATAAATGATAAAAAAAAAGCTACAGGAAACCGAAAAAAAAATTAAAGATAACAAGAAAATGCAATGATAACAAACACAGTGTTAACAACGACACTAACATCGAAAATGACAAACAGAAACAATTAACGAAGATGACCATTGATATTGTGATAGTGATGAGGCTGTCAAGGAATAATCATTGAACTGACTCCACAGCAGAATTAATGAAAGTCCCTCATTCGATTAACGTTATCTAATTAATGTAGGTTATAATCCCTTCGTGTTGAGATTAGTATCAATTCTTAGAATACTTCGTTTGTCTGTTTGTTTATACTCTTTCGTCGGAAAATATTATTACTGTTGCTTTTTGCTGTTAATGATAATGCTAATAGTGATGTTGATGATGATTAAAATAACGAGGATATTATCAATGATGATAGTAATGATATTAATAATAATAATAATGATAATGATGATGATGAAGATGATGATAATAATAATAAATAATAATAATAATAATAAAAATAATAATAATGATAATGATGAAAATATTAATAATAATATAATAATAATAATAATAATAATAATAATAATAATAATAATAATAATAATAATAATAATAATAATAATAATAATAATAATGATAATAATAATAATGTTACGCCGACCGCCTCGTCTCTCTGCCACCAACACAAGGCAGGCTAGGCAGACGGCGTGCTATCCACAGGGTCGTGAACACTGAACAGCTCCAAGAGGCACCGAACACCACAGCGTCCCAGAACACCAAGAGGGAAACGCCAAGTGGCGAGGCAGGGCACGAAATAAACACACGATGACTGTCTTTCCTTTACCCGTACACTTTTCTATAGGCACAATACAGGGGGGAAACCAGCATGTCACACTGCACGGTACAGCTTATAACAGGGCAACACAAAGTCACGAGGTCTTCACAGGAGCAGCACCCAACTGCGTCTCTCGGCTTGTTCCTCCGCTCCTCCGCTCACAGCCCGCTGCGTCATGTTTGCCCAGGTCCCTTCATGTTAACACATGTTTCGCACAGAGACAAAGACCCACTGGCGTAGCAATAATGATAATAGTTATAACGATAATAATGATATTGATAATAACAACAATGATAATAGTAATAATAGATGATGATGATAATAACAATTATGATGATAATGGTGATGATAACAATAATGTTGATTATAATAACAATAATGATAATAATAATGATAATAATAATAATAATAATAATAATAATAATAATAATAATAATAATAATAATGATAAAGATGATAATATTCATAGTAAGGAGGATAATAGCAACAACAATAATATCAATAATTATGATAATAGTAATATTGATTAAAATAAACAAAATAGTCCCACTAGAAAAAAAATAAAACAAATAAAAAACATAACGAAATGAAAGTAATTTAGTAACCACCACCATCACAACAACAAAAACAACAGCAACAAAAAGAGCTACAAAAACAACAACAGCAACAAAAACAACAACAAAAACAGCAATAAAAATAACAAAAACACCAACAAAAACAAAAACAACCACAACCGCCCCCCTTCCTACCACAACCACAACCGCCCCCCTTCCTACCACAACCACAACCGCCCCCCTTCCTACCACAACCACAACCGCCCCTACACCAACAACAGCAACTCCAACTCGCACCCAAATGGAAGAAACGGACCGATTACCTTAAGTCGAGTCGAGGAAGATCAGACCCATTGGTTTTATTGAGGCGGATCGAGTTAAATGGGGGATTGCGCTCATGTTGTTGTTTTTGTTGTTGTTTTTGTTGTTGTTGTGTTTGTTGTTGTTGTTTTTGTTGCTGTTGATATTGTTGTTTTCGTTGTTGTTTTTGTTGTTGGTGCTCTTTTGGGGAGGTTGTGGTAGGAAGGGGGGAGGTTGTGGTTGTGGTGGGAAGGGGGGAGGTTGTGGTAGGAAGGGGAGGTTGTGGTAGGAGGGGGAGGTTGTGGGTAGTTGTGGTGGTGGTGGTGTAGTTGTTGAAGGTGGTGGTTGTGTTGGTGGAGGGGGTGGTTGTAGTTATGATGGTTGTGATGGTAGGGGGACTGGTTGTGGTGGTGGTGGTGTAGTTGTTCGAGGAAGTGGTTGTGGTTGTGGTGGTGGTGGTATTGTTGGAGGTGGTGGTTGTGGTAGCTGTGGTGTTGTAGTTGGAGGTTTTGGATGTAGTGGTGGTGGTGTTGTTGTAGTTGTTGGAGGTGGTGGTTGTGGTAGCTGTGGTGGTGTGGTAGTGGGACGGGTTGTGGTGGTGGTATTTTTTGTAGTTGTTATAGGTGGTGGTTGTGATTGTGGTGGTGTTGTTGTTGGAGGGGATGGTTGTGGTGGTGTTGTTGTTGGAGGTGGTGCTTGTGGTTGCGGTGGTGGTGGTGGTGTTGTTGGAGGTGGTGCTTGTGCTGGTGGAGGGGGTGGTAAGGGGACTGGTTGTGGCGTTGTTGTTGGTGGTGATAGTGTTGGTGATAATGTTCTTCTGTAATTGGCTGTAATTGCAGTGGTAGTAGTAAGTGTGTAGTCGTTGTAGGAGCTACTAGTGGTAGTAATATTGACGTTGTTGTTGTTGTTGTTGTTGCTGTTGTTGCTGTTGTTGCTTTTAGCGTTAGTGCATTGTTGACGAAGGATTGCGATGGTAGTTCTGTTGTTGTTGTTGAGGTTAGAGTTGCTTTTAGTGGTTGTAGTGTTGTGTTGTTGTTGTGGTTGTTACTGTAGAACCTGCGTTGTTAATGTGTCTTGTTATTGTTGTTGATGGTAGGGTTTTTGTTGTTGTTGGGAATGTTGTTGTTACGGTCGGGAGTTATAGCGAAGATGAGGTTTGTCTTCATTTGTAAGTGGTTAAACTAAAAAGCAGAAATAACGATAATTATAATGATCATAATGACAGTGTTAATAGCAAACAAATAAAATAAATGCAAAGAATGGTGTTATAATGGCAATGGTGATAATCGTAGGATAATAACAAGAAGTCGAAGAAGTCATTGATAGGAACTATAATACAGGTAATAACAATAACAATGATAATAACAATGAACATTAAATATGGTCCGAGTCACCTCTCCTTTCCCCTCCCTTCCTATTTCCTCTCTTTATTCCCTTCCCTGTTCCTCCCCTACTCCCTTTCCCCTATTTCCCCACCCTTATTCTTTCTTCCTCTCTCCCCCACCCTTCTCCTCCCTCTTCTATCTCCTTCCTCCCTACCTTCTGTTCCCCCCTTCCCCCTCTTCTTCCTTTTTTCCTTCCTTCCCAATCATTCTTCCCCATCCCTATTCCTCCTCTTTCATTCCTCTTCTTCCTCCCTCCCTCCCTCCTCCCTCTTCCTCCCCGACCTACCCATTTCCCTCCCCAAACCTTCCCCACGTCCTCCCGGAGATAAACGTAGCGTTGAGTTTGCTCCTTAATCAACACCTGTTTCCGTTGCTCTCTCGACTTCGATGCTATGGGGTCGCCTTCAGACATCGAAGTAAGAGTACTGTGGATGCTTTACTGTGGTTTTAGGTCGAGGTAGTTTAGGACTTTACATATTTTAAAATACAGTTAAGTCCTATCCCTCCCCTGCGCGAATTTTTTTCAAAGTTCAAGCATACCCAGTAGTGTCTTTTTAATCCCCGTGATCTCACCTAGCAGCCGAGCAATCAAGAGATAATGGTAACATTAATTGACTCATTGACGACTTGGTAGAGACTTGAAATTTCTCAGGCGGGGAGATTAAGGATCTAAAACAGCATCATCCCGTAATGAGCGAAGGAAACAAATCACTTCTTGACGAACTGACGCGTGCAACCTCGTTGCTTTGATGCAGGAAGTTCAAAAAAAAAGTAAATGATCGTCTGCGATTTCTCGACGAACAGAGCAGGAGGAACAAGCTTGAATTTAGCGATGGACATCCGACGTTAGCAATTACCACGTCTACGAGAAGCAAGAGAGAGAGAGAGAGAGAGAGAGAGAGAGAGAGAGAGAGAGAGAGAGAGAGAGAGAGAGAGAGAGAGAGAGGCCAGATTGCTTCCTTTAACTATATGTTAGTTATAAACGATAAGTCTCCCGTTGCACACCAAGGGCGCGACCGCAGGGCAATGCAGTCCAGGGCTCCAACACGACCTACAGCTCCCACTCCTGCAGCAGCATCACTGGTCGAGGATCCCTCCTACAGCCTACCGCTTCTACTGGTGCTTGTGCTTCTGCTTGCAGTTCTGGCGCTTCTGCTGGAGCTTCCGGTACTGCTGGCGCCTCTACTAGCGTTTCCGGTGCTTCTGGAGGCACCAGCAGAAGCGCCAAAATAAACTGTTTCTATTTCTATTTCCATTTCAGTCTACCTTTTTCCTCCACTAATCCACTGAGCCTTTTCCTCCCCCCAAACCAGACGCTATTTCCTCCCCAGCTCCCAGTCCAAACACCCTTTTCCTCTCTCATTCTCACCCACCAACCCTCTTCTTTCCTCCCCTTACTCCCCCCCCCCTCTCCCCTTCACCCCACCCTAAAAGAAATACCCGCCCACCATTTTCCTCAACCAGTGCCCCCAAACTACCCCCCTCCCCCCCTCCCCAACCCCTCTCAACCCTTTTCCTCCCTAACCTCTCACTTACTTCTTCCTCCCCAACCTTTCATTTCACTATTTTCTTTCCCAACCTTTCCCTCTACACTTTTCTTCCTCAACCTCTCG
>NC_051427.1:4694481-4696981 GCF_015228065.2 Penaeus monodon
TTTAAGTGCACATAAGCACACACACATACACACAAACATACATATACGCATACACAAACACACACACACACAATGTGTATATATATATATATATATATATATATATATATATATATATATATATATATATATATATATATATATATAATTTTTTCTTTTCTTTCTTTCTTTCTTTCTTTCTTTCTTTCTTTCTTTTTTAATTCATTTATTTATCTATACATAGATAAATAAATATATACATATGTATATTGAGAGATAGAGAGGGAGGCAGAGAGAGAGGGGGGGGAGAGAGCGAGAGAGAGACGAGAGAGAGAGAGAGAGAGAGAGAGAGAGAGAGAGAGAGAGAGAGAGAGAGAGAGAGGAAAAAAGAGAGTGAGAGATGAGAAAGACAGACAGACAAAGAGAGAGAACCGATAAAGAGATTGAGAGAGAGAAGAAGACAGACAGACAGAACGACAGATATATATTAACTGCATTTTTTTCATTGTATTGGTCATAATCAGTGTCATGGACTAGGTGTCAGCAATTGATGTATTGCAAAAAGAAAGTGTAAATGCGTTTCATTATCGACTTAGATAAGATATAATTGATACCAAGAATGAAAGTACTATTACTAATCTCTACTATGCTTTTACCATTATTGTTATTAGTAGTAGTATCATGATTATTGTTCTTTGTTCTCTTCATTGTTAGCATTACAATTTTCATTATTGTTATTATTGTTATTTTCATTATTGTAATCATGATTATAATGATGATCATTATGCTCACTACAATTCTTGTAGTTGTCATTATTATCATTATCATTATTATCATTGTCATTGTTATCATTATCATTATTATCATTATAATTATTATCATCATTATTATTATTATCAATATCATTTATTATTATTATCATTATTATCACTGTTATCATTATTATGGGTCATCCATTTTTATCATCGTTTTCACAAGCATCCAAATAGTACTCCTTTCCCATGACCCTGCCCCCCCCCCCCTTCTCTCTCCCTTAGGAGTGTACAAAGAAAAGATAAAAATGAACTCTGTCACAGAATCTCCAGTTTTAATCTATTTGTCATTTCTATTTTCAAAATGCGTAGGTCAGAGTGTACTCCCCCCCCCCACCACCACACCCCCAGCATATAGTTTGTACGTGTAGTGTACTGCAAATACAATTATGTCCCGCAAGAATGTAGAAAAGTAGCGTCACTGCCACCACCCATTTAGTTCACGTATGGGAACGTAGTGTTGTTTGTGGGAAGGGGGATAGTGTAGAAGGTGTGAGGAAAGGAGCGACATATTGTGTATGCGAGTGTTGTGCGTGTGTGTGTGTGTGTGTAGAGTACGTGTTGGGTGCGGGGGTATAAAGGTTGGTAAGTGTGAATTGAGCAAGGGAGTAGTGTAATTAATGAGACATTAAGAACTGTTTCAGTCACTGCACTGTTAATCCTTTTTCCTTTACATATGGGTTTGCGAGGGAAATTGCGACATGCGTGATAAAACATTTATTAAATTAACGCAGTTAAACAAACTTAAAACAATAAAGCATTAAAAGGAGTAAAACACGAGCAAAAGCAATGAAAACAATAAAAAGCAATAAAAACAGTAAAAAAAAAAACACGCTAAAATAATAAATAAATAAAGCACCAGATCACTTTGTCACTTTCCGAAGTAATACCATAGTCAAATCTCTCTCACAACCCATATCATCACACTTCACGACCACTCAGCTGGCTTTCGGGGGCCCCTGAGCAGCCCGACAGCCACGAGGACCAATTCTCGATTCCCCTGTTATCTGCTTATACACTTCGCCACGTTGGCTTTTAGGCGCGAGAACCTGGGCATTGTGGTTCCTTCTTGGGTTCTTAGGTTAGTAAAATTAACGTTAGAATTAAGATAGAATATAAAAATAAGATACTTTGTATAATAAAATAGTTAAAATAATCATTATCGTAAAATGAATAAATAAATGAACTTATAAAAGAACCATTGTGAAATCGTGGTACTTGAAAATTTTATAAAATTCATTAAATAAAAGTAAATATAATAAAAGAAAATTACTATAAAATCTCTTGAATTAAAAAGAATAAAAGCTTCCGGGTATTAAAACTGGAATTAATAAGATAAAAAAATCTTAACATGTAAAAATAAATGGAATTCTCTTTATCAAGTGATTACATGATTGAAAGAGACTGGTGCCACCTTTAAACAAATACATACATTTATTAGAAAAAAGTACAAATAATATAAAAATCAGCGGTCCGTGGCAACACCGCCCTGAGCATCCTCCTCACGGGCGGGATAAGCGCTCGCGCCCTGGACTTCGCTGGAGGGATGGCGATCGAGGTTTACGTTGCCATAGTGAGGGGAGGTGTAAAGCAGTTCCTGGCAACGTGCAATCTCGGCTTCCATACTGGTAAACAATGGCAAAACGTCGCCACGCCGCGACTCCGCCGGGAGTGTGTTGCCACCCCAAGTTCATCTTATTTTGTGTTCG
>NC_051427.1:4704481-4706981 GCF_015228065.2 Penaeus monodon
CCCCATATTGTCTTCTGCGGTCACCCCAAGTCTTCTCAGGTCAGCTCAGAGGTCACGCCAAGCGCTCTCCGAGGTCATATCAAGAGGAGTGCCAACATTAACGACGTAGAGACAGCGAGTGCCACCTTCATTAATCATCCCACGCCTCAGTTATCAAATGAATTTCATCCGAGGAACCTGGAGTCTGCCCCAGTTGCGACACACTAACGACGTATATACCGCATCGTTTGGCCTCGAACCTAACTACACAAAGTCGTCTGGTCTTAATCACCTCTTTTGGCCTAATCATCGCTGCGTCCGTAAGCTAACTCAGTAGTCCTTGCGTTAACATGGAGGGACGGGGGGGGGGGGAGTAGAGTGGAAAGACCTTTGTTCTGCAAGGTGTGTTCTCTGCTCTTCCCTGTGTTCATTTATCTGCTCCTCTGCGTCGGGAATAAAGATTAAACAAAAATTTGTGCGTCTTTGTAATATGGCTTTTGTTCAGCTGGTCTGGCATAACATTAATTGAGAAGTAATTCATATATGTATGTAAGAATAAGTTATTCATGAGTATACATGTTTATAGTCACAAAGAGTAAGGAATTCGAAACACCATCGGAGCACTTTGCAACACAAAGATATAAAGAGTTCTTGTGTTTTCAGTCTTTGATGAAAACCTAGTGATCTAGTGAACAAAAGGCATAATGAAACACAATCACTTTATCCTCGATGATTATAACCTTTTTTTTATCGAGGCGACGATGCACTTCACGTGTTAATGACGATCCATGACAGGCTGACACCTTAGTGATGACAATCTCTGGATAACTGACAGGACAGTGATGGCCATTATCTGAAAGTGCGATGATATTCCGGTGTTTTGTATTAATCCAAACAGGATCAATCTCATCTCCTGCGTGAATCTTCCCTCGTAAAGAATTAATAATAGCATTTGATATGATTATGGTAATAGTAATGATAATGGCGAAAACAATGAAGATGGTAGTAAAAAGTTATTATATCATAACCTGGATGAAAATGATGGTGATGGTGATGATGATGATGATGATGATGATGATGAAGGTGATGATGAAGATGATGATGATGATGTGATGATGATGATAATAATAACAATAATAATAACGACAATAATAATGACAACGTATGAGTGTGATTCATGGTAATGCTGTATTAACAACCGATCTTGTTTCTCTGTTCCATTAATACCCTGAGTGTATCATTTCCTCATACTGCTTTTTCCCCTTTTTCTCACATTTATAGAATCAGAGAAGCGTTTTCAGTTACATTACATGATTTTTTTTCTCTATATATATATCATTTCTTTTGATGAATAAGGCTTGTGTTATTCTGTAATGCAAATTAAAGAATAACTGTCATTTTTAATTTATTTATATAGATATTCTATTTATTCATTTCTTATGAATGCACGATCAGAAAAAAATATATTTTTTTCCCAATATTCTCTACGTCTGTATAATATGAGATTTTATTATTCTCTTATACCTGAAATTTATGAGATAAACATGTTGCGAGGAAGACTAAATTCAAAGTTGATATATATATATATATACATATATATATATATATATATATATATATCTATATATATTATATATATATTATATATATATATATTATATATATATATATATATTATGATATTATATATTATCTATATATATTATTATTATATTATTATTCATATATGTAATATTATTTATTATTTATTTTTATATTATACTTAATCTATATATATATTATATATATTATATTATATATATATATATAATATATATATATATAATGATATATTAATATATTATTATATATATATGCAAGTTGGCTCAGTGTCATTTTGTGCCTTTTCACGTGGCACCTCTTGGTGGTGGTGGTGGGGGGGAGGCAAGGAATGATATGCAATTTCGCTTTTTTTTATATTCCGCTTTCCTTTTCATCTTCTGTTTTTTCTCACTCATTTTCTTTCCTTGTCTTCTTTTCTTTCCTTTTTTTCCCTTTTTTCCCCTTTATTTTTTTTTCTTTTTTCTACTCTTTCTCCTTCTCTTTGTTTTTCATTTTTTTTTTATCTCAAATTTCTCCTTTTCTTGCCTTTCTTTTTTTTTACTCTTTCGCCTTCTCTGTGTTTTTCTTCTCTTTCTTTATTTCTTCCCCTTTTTATTCCTCTTCTTTTTCGTCTTCTTCTTCTCCTTCGTTACCATCTTTTCCATTTTTCCTGTGATTTAAGTCATTTCCTTGTTTTCCCTTCTGTGTATTTTAAACAAAGAAATTAAATTTTCTGAGTTATATCGCGCGTGACATGAAGCAAAGGATTTATCCACAATATTATTAACTACAACAATTTAGATCTCTCTCTCTCTATCTATCTATCTATCTTTGCCTCGCTTTCTGTTTCTATCTCTATATATCTGTCTCTCGCTCTCTCGTGCTTTCTCTCTCTCTCTCTCTCTCTCTCTCTCTCTCTCTCTCTCTCTCTCTCTCTCTC
>NC_051427.1:4721981-4724481 GCF_015228065.2 Penaeus monodon
ATTTTCAAAACTCAAAAAAAATGGTTTTAAGTGATTGTTAACACATTTTCCTCTTTTAGCAAGTGGCTCTTTCCCAAAACAAAGGACTTCTACATGCTATGAAAAAGGACATTTAGTAAGTTATGAAAAACTTTTAGGATAAAATAACAGACCTCGTTTGTCCTTCTTGCCATAGAGCTTTTTTTACAATTTTACGTGTATTGGGCAAAAACAGACAAATTAGCCTTAATCAGGGAATTTCGAACCAGGGGGTAAATTCACCCCCGAGGGAGTATTTATCTATTTACTGAACATTTTCAGCCACGTCAACATCTGACGTCATTTGCAGAGTATTCAAAGCAAGGCAAAAGCCCCCGGGTAAGGATGTTTTTTTTCGTACATAAGCCAATGTTTGGGAATATCATTAGGGTAAAATTGCAGATTGCATTCTCGATGCGATGGAATCCTACCACGCAGCATGGGAATTTCTAAACTGATAACGCATGATGCTTTTTTGTTTCTTAAACTAAGGTATCAGGTACTATATTTTTTTTTTCTTCATAATCAAAACATTCTTTGCAAAGTACAAAACATGTAGGCACTTACCTTTCCTTGTCATTCCTATAGTAAACATTTTTTTTCATGACAGTAAATAGGTCTATAACGACCAAGATACAACCGAGGAGGCAAATTATAGAGGAAGGGTTAAAAAGCCCAGAGCTAAAGGGGGGAAGCAGGAACCAACGCAATATTTTCTGCAATTTTGTTCTAAATGGCAAGTAAAAAGCATTCATTTGGTTTTTCCAAAAAATCACATTACGTCATAATGAGGGAGTGGAGTCCTCTTAAAGGTGACTGGAATATGTGTATGTATAGATAGATAGATAGATAGATAGAAATAGAGAGACAGAGAGAGAGAGAGAGAGAGGAAGAGAGAGAGAGAGAGGAGAAAGAGAGTGAGAGAGGAGAGAGGGAGGAGAGAGAGAGGAGAGGGAGGAGAGAGAGAGAGAGAGAGAGAGAGAGGAGAGAGAGAGAGAGGAGAGAGAGAGAGAGAGAGAGAGAGAGAGAGAGAGAGAGAGAGAGAGAGGAGAGAGAGAGAGAGAGAGAGGAGAGAGAAGAGGAGAGAGAGAGGGAGAAGGAGGAGAGAGAGAGAGAGAGAGAGAGCATATATTTGACAGACCAATACAATCTATGGTAAAATTATTCAAACGTTATCGTATTGCTATCATCTGTAACAGAAAGCAAGTGTATTACAGAAAGTTCAGTTTTCAGGAATATTACACGTTTGTCTTTCCTGCAACAAAACGAAAAATCAATTAGCTCATCAACACCACTGTAGTCTTATTTATCTAAGGATATCCTAAACAGTGATGAGGTTGATGTTTTGGACCAATATGCAAATGATAGAAGACCACAGACAGGCGCAGGGAATACTATTAGCCGAACTTTTTTTTCTTTCTTTTTTTTTTACACATGACCGCGACTCCAATCTGTTCTACAATGTATGTTTTGTATTATGTTATTATATTTACATTATGCAGTAAATATATACAGAATTCGAGAGACAAAACATACATAATTATTATTATATTTTAGCTTCGAGTTAAGTCAGAATTCAGAGGATATTTTTTCTTTTTCCTTATTTATCTCTTTCTCTTTTTTTTTTTTTTTTACAACACTGATACAAGATTTGTGGTTAGAACTACTTCATTTTAAATTATTGTGTAATATTCAAAGTTTAGTCAATAGCTCTCAACCAATATGTGACTATGCATATGCCGGAAGCATATCAAAATTGAGCACTGACCACGTTTGGTGACCCCACTTGCTGACCCCACCCCAGGGGATGGAAAGACTGTTGGGTCAACATACGGGAGGAGTAAGGAAGAGACGGGCAATAGAGGAACACCAGGGGGAGTGAAATCTGCATAGTTAATGATTATCTAACCTGCAAATTGCATTCCGCCAATCATCTGAACAAGATACACCCCCATGTTCTAGGTAGAGGGAGCAGAAGGACTCCCCTCTCTTACTACTGACTCTCATAGCACCTCCTTCCCCCCCTCTCTTACTACTGACTCTCATAGCACCTCCTTCCCCCCCTCTCTTACTACTGACTCTCATAGCACCTCCTTCCCCCCCTCTCTTACTACTGACTCTCATAGCACCTCCTTCAACACGCCTGTTTGTTCCTCTAGCTCACGGTCTTCCCTCCTTCTCGGACATGCCTCTCCCCTTCTCTCGCTCCCGCCCCCGCCCTGACTATACATATATATATATATATATATATATATATATATATATATATATATATATATATATATATATATATATATATATATATATATTCATATATATATAATATATATTAATATACATATACATATATATATATATATATATATATATATATATATATATATATATATATATATTATTATTATATATATTTTTATTATTTTTTTTTTTCATAATTTATTCAAGCTTTATTTCTCTTTCCTCGCTTTTTTTTTTCCTAACC
>NC_051427.1:4734481-4736981 GCF_015228065.2 Penaeus monodon
GCAAAGGAGAGCTGGAAAAATTTAAACCCGGCCTTCTGTTTTTCCCCTTTTTTTTATTTTGGGGCCCTGAACTGGGGAAAATTTTTATTATACCGCTGCAGGGAATTTTTGCATGCGGGGGTGCGGGGTGTGCGATAAAACCACACAAAACCACCCACACACCAAAAAACACAACCAAACACACACCCACACAACAAATATTTTTTAAAAATATAAAATATATATTTTTATATATATATATATGATAGTAATGGTAGTAATATTAATTTTAATGACGATGATAAAAGTAATTAAATATTAAAAATGATGATGATGATGATAATAATAATAATAATGATAATAATAATAATAATAATAATAATAATAATAATAATAAATAACAATAATAAAATATATTATTATTATTATTATTATTATTATTATTATTATTATTATTATTATTATCATTATTATTATCATAATGATAATGATAATAACAACAACAGGAAAAGCTACAACAATAATTCAGTTTCAGTTTTCCTGTACTACTGTGTAGCCGTAGGTCTTTAAGAATCAACGTTGCGTTCGTTATTTGAAGGCAAATGACGCTGGAATGAGTAAGCACTGCAAAAATAAAAGGGATCTGGGCCACTTGGTACAGTATATGGATTCGAGGTCAGAGATAGAGAGTAGTTTGAGAGAGAGGGAGGAGAAGAGAGAGAGAGAGAGAGAGAGAGAGAGAGAGAGAGAGAGAGAGAGAGAGAGAGAGAGAGAGGAGAGAGAGAGAGAGAGAGACCGACACTCCGACGTATTGTTTGGCCGTGAAGTCTAATGCAGTGTATATCATTTACATACTCTTCTTTATATATAATTTTTCCTCTTCTTCTTCTTCTTCTTCTTCTTCATCTTCATATGATGGTGATGAATGATATATATCACAAACAAATGGTACCATCGTGGCTGTAAAAAGTAAAGAAATGCATCATCTTTGACTCTTTTTATCTTAATTAAAAACAAACAGCTGCAAGACACGAGAGAGGGAGAAATGAACAATCGAAAAAAAATGAAATACAAGTCTAATCAATTCAAGAATTAAATACAACAACGAAGGGGAAAAGATGAGAAAGAAAGAAAAAGTGAGAGAAAAAATAATCCACGTCTTCTTACTAAATCAAAGCATTAAAACCAGCTGATGAATAGAGATGAATCAGCATGAATAACAGGTACGTTATTTTCACCATGAATGCAGACCAAGCCATGCGTATATATCAGTCAAGTAATGTAATTGTAAGTACGAGTTTTAAGGTGACATCTGTGCTTAATGGCATGGAACAGCTTGGCAGAGTAGTTGGGTTATTTCTCGATTCTGTGATCTTATACAACTGCTACTGCTTCTGCTACTATTACTACTACTATTATTACTACTTATTACTATTACTATTATTACTAACATTATTACTATTACTACCACTACTGTTATAAGTGTTACTATTAATAATAATAATACTATTACCACTACTGTTACTATCATATTACTATAGTCACTACTGTTATTACTACTACAATTAATACTATGCTATTACGCATCATTTACTAATTATTGTCATTACTAATAGTTTTATTATTACTATTGCTATTTTCACTGTTACTACTATTATTACTATTACTGTTACTAATATTACTACCACTACTATTACTACTACTACTACTACTATTACTATTACTACTATTACTGTTACTAATACTATTATTGTTATTGCTACTGTTTTTACTATCACTATTACTGCTAAATATTATTACTATATTACTACTGCTATCTATTGCCCCCGAACCGTAACCTGGCAGTGCCCAACAAAAGACACAGCTTCCATAATTGAACATACGAAAAAGAATATCATTACAGTTTACGTAAAAAGCCTTTAGTTCCAAACAAGGCCTCTAAGTTAAAAGCGACGTAATAATACCTCCGTGAAAAATTAATATTTCATAGGTTTATTCATTGAGAAAAAAAAAAATAAATCGTACGAGTTTTTACTCTTGATGAACAATCATATTGAACAACTGAAGAAAATCCCACATTTGAACTTCAGCGACTCTGTTACAGTTTCCCAAAGTTCATCATGTTCAGCGTCACATCCCTGAACAACAAAATACACGAGTTGCACCCTGTTATCCCGTCTGGATCACTGGGTATTGTAGTCATAGAGGTGTGGCAGATCCAAGTTGATACCATACATACAAATGGCTCTAGCATGTTCCATCGCCTCCGCACAAACAAACGGGGAGGAGGGGTCATCCTGCTGCCCCAAAACGACCTCTTGGGCGGGGAAGGTCCGGATGACCTGGAGGTGTTGTGGGTGCGGGTCGTCCCCCACTCTCACCACCTCGCCTCGCCTCGTCCCTCATCTGCTGTGTGCTCTACCATCCCATAAGAGCCCCCACCAAACAGCTGTTACACTCTACTGACCTGCGTGTGCGATATCCGTCAAGCAAAAGGATTTTATGTGGTGGTTTTAATTAA
>NC_051427.1:4746981-4759481 GCF_015228065.2 Penaeus monodon
AAACACACACAATAAACACAAAACACACACACACACACACACACACACACACCACACACACACATACACACAAATAAACAAAACCACACACACACACACACACACACACACACACACACAAACAAACAACACACACACCACACACACACACAACATACGACACACACACACAAACACAACACACACCACACACACACAAACACACAACCACACACAAGCACACACACACACACATGCACACACACACACACACACACACACACTACACACTCCTCTCTCACACACACACGTCGTTGTTTGTGTGTGTGTGTGTGTGTGTGTTGTGTGTGTGTGTGTGTGTGTGTGTGTGTGTGTGTTTATTTGTGTGTGTGTATGTAAGTTTGTGTGTGTGTATGTGAGTGTGTATTTGTATGTGTGTGTTTATCTGTGTGTGTGTGTGTGTTTGACACACATACACAAATAAACACACACACAAACACGCGCAAATAAACACACACACACAAATAAAAACACACACACACACACACACACACACACACACACACACACACACACACACACACACACACACACACACACACACACACACACACACAACACACATAAACACACACACACACACACACACACACACACACAACACACACCCCACACACACACACACAAATACACACACACACACACACACACAACACACACACACACCACACACACACAACACACACACACACACACACACACACACAAAACCCACACCCAACACACCCACACACAAATACACACACACACACACAAATGAACACATACACACACACACACGTACCCTCACACACACACACACACACACAAACACACACACACACACACGCGCGCGCACACACACACACACACGCGCGCGCACACACACACACACACACACACACACACACACACGCGCGCGCGCATGTACACACATACGCACGCACAAATAAACACACACACACATACACACACACACACACACACACACAAATACGCACACACACACACACACACGCGCACGCATTGTATTGTATCGTGAGTACATCTTATCCTAATTACAGTTGTTTACTCGTATAGCCACCCACGGACATTCAGTGAAATATGATTAAAAAGGTACTGAATTCTGTTTTGTTGGCCCTCATACTGTATCGCTTTGCATTTTCCCTTTTTGTTTGCTAAGAATATTTGAGATTAAAAGAACATCTGAACACTGTTCTACAGTCTTACGATTCCCTATGGAATGTGTGCGAGTCCTGCCAACGCGTTTGGAACGCATATAAGGATAATGAACACGATATTGTGTTTGACCAAAAGAGTCCTCTTAAGGTCACGGAAATCCTCGACGTCGCCCTTACTATAGGGTTGACTGTAGTGTGTGCTGTTGTCCTTTTCGTCAAAAGATTGAAGGGGAATTCAGTTTCCGAGAAGGACTTAAACACTGGCGTCTCCGTCCCTGAGCCGGAGAGAGAGACTTCATGCCAGGAGCTGACTCTCGAAGCTGAAGCGGAGAGAGAGACTTCATGCCAGGAGCTGACTCTCGATGCTGAAGCGGAGAGAGAGACCTCATGCCAGGAGCCGACTCTCGATGCTGAAGCGGAGAGAGAGAGACTTCATGCCAGGAGCCGACTCTCGATGCTGAAGCGGAGAAAGAGACTTCATGCCAGGAGCTGACTCTCGATGCTGAAGCGGAGAAAGAGACCTCATGCCAGGAGCCGACTCTCGATGCTGAAGCGGAGAAAAAGACTTCATGCCAGGAGCGACTCTCGATGCTGAAGCGGAGAAAGAGACCTCATGCCAGGAGCTGACTCTCGATGCTGAAGCGGAGAAAGAGACCTCATGCCAGGAGCTGACTCTCGATGCTGAAGCGGAGAAAGAGACCTCATGCCAGGAGCCGACTCTCGATGCTGAAGCGGAGAGAGAGACTTCAAGCCAGGAGCCGACTCTCGATGCTGAAGCGGAGAAAGAGACTTCAAGCCAGGAGCCGACTCTCGTTACTGAAGCCATGAAGCTTAACCACGAAAACAGAGGCATCATCATCGGACACAAAGGCGGAAGGCTGCGAGACCTGTGCATCAAGCACAAAGTCGGAGTTAACATGACACCAGATGATGTCAACGTGTCTATCAGAGGGTCTCCACAGAATCTGTAAAACTTCAGAGACGAAGTTGCCAGTATTCTATCCCATTCTTTAAAAATTCAGGAAAGGGCTGAATCAGCAATGGAGATTCCCAATGAATTCAGAAGTCTCATTATCGGAAAACATGGCACGAGGATAAGAGACCTGACCAAGAAGCACGGTGTCATAGTTGACACAAAACGAGATGCTGTCTACGTGTTCATTAGAGGCTCTACAGAGAATGTGGAAAGCTTCAAAAACGAAGTTCTCAGTATTATAGACTATGCTAGAAGTAGACCAAAACCGACTAAAATATCCCAGGTTGACCAAAATTCCGGAAAGGAGGGTGAGAGGATAAGAGCTCTGCCGGAAAGGCACGATGTCAGTGTTAACTGCGAAGCAAACGAAGGCATGGTCATCAAAGGCTAGCTACAGAATGCTGAAAACTTTAAAAATGAAGTTCAAAATAGTATAGATCATAAATCTACGAAAACTGAGTCCATGGAGATTGACCACGATATAAGAGGACTGATTATCGGAAAGAACTACAGCAGGATTAATATGTTGACCGAGAAGCACGACGTCAAAGTTGACATTAATCCAGATGATGTCAAAGTGGCCATCAAAGGCTCTCCAGAGAACGTGGAAACTTTTAAAAATGAACTTATCAGTATTATCGACTACACTAGAAAAAATGTGAAACTGACTGTAACATAGCCGAAAATTAACCAAAATGGAAAGATGAGAGATCTGACCGAAAAACATCCTGTCAGAGTTGACTCTACTCTCGTTACTGAAGCGGAGAAAGAGACTTCAAGCCAGGAGCCGACTCTCGTTACTGAAACTATGAAGCTTAACCACGAAAACAGAGGCATCATCATCGGACACAAAGGCGGAAGGCTGCGAGACCTGTGCATCAAGCACAAAGTCGGAGTTAACATGACACCAGATGATGTCAACGTGTCTATCAGAGGGTCTCCAAAGAATCTGTAAAAGCTTCAGAGACGAAGTTGCCAGTATTCTATCCCATGCTTTATAAATTCAGGAAAGGGCTGAATCAGCAATGGAGATTCCCAGTGAATTCAGAAGTCTCATTATCGGAAAACATGGCACGAGGATAAGAGAACTGATCTAGAAGCACGGTGTCACAGTTGACACAAAACGAGATGCTGTCTACGTGTTCATTAGAGGCTCTACAGAGAATGTGGAAAGCTTCAAAAACGAAGTTCTCAGTATTATGGACCATGCTAGAAATAAACCGAAACTGACTGAAATTTCCCTGGAGCTTGACCAAAACACCATGGGTCTCCTTATCGGAAAAGGGGGTGGAAGGATAAGAGATCTGACGGAAAGGCACAATGTCATTGTTAACTGCATGGCAAAGAAAGGCATCATGGCCATCAAAGGCTCTACAGAGAATGTGGAAAGCTTTAAAAACGAAGTTCTCAATATTATAGACCATGCTAGAAATAAACCGAAACTGACTGAAATTTCCCTGGAGCTTGACCAAAACACCATGGGTTTCCTTATCGGAAAAGGGGGTGGGAGAATAAGAGATCTGACGGAAAGGCACAATGTCATTGTTAACTGCATGGCAAAGAAAGGCATCATGGCCATCAAAGGCTAGCCACAGAATGTGGAAAACTTCAGAACAGAAGTTTTCAGTATTATAGACTGTGCAAGAAAAACTCCGAAATTCATGAAAATTGATTCCATGCAGATTGAACGCAATATCAGAGAATTAATTTTTGGAGAGAATCGCAGCAGGATAAAATAGTTTGCCGATAATTACAATGTTGACATTACTTCAGATGGTGCCTGTGTGATCATGAATGGCTCTCCAGAGAACGTGGCAAGCTTTAAAAATGAGCTTAGCTGTATTATAAACAATACCTTACAGCATCACAAATGAAAAAGGTCGACAAGGACGCCGAGACTGAAGGAAAAGTAAGCAACGGGACGGGAAGAGATCAGCAGACTCGCCAGGACGGAAGGATCAGGTCGGATACGACGCCGTGACGCGAGGAAAAGATCGGCACCGATGACAGGACGGGAGAAGGAGGTCGGCACTGCATAAGCGGCTGACCCATGTCTCCAGATATTGCGGCAGGAAGGGCATCCGTCTGTAAA
The DNA here is from genome assembly GCF_015228065.2 of Penaeus monodon. Lineage (NCBI taxonomy): Eukaryota > Metazoa > Arthropoda > Malacostraca > Decapoda > Penaeidae > Penaeus > Penaeus monodon. The sequence goes on from NC_051427.1 coordinate 4,751,249, forward strand.
AACGCAAGCTACAACCATGAATAGATGCTGAACACTGCACCGGTGAACCTGCAGAGATGTGGGAAGAAAGTTGGTCCCAAACCCGGAAAAATAGAGAGAATGATTACCTAAAAAAGGTAACACGGGCACTCTCCATGGAAAGGAACTGGGGACCCTACCAAGATATATATATATGACTGTCAGGTCAGGTGTTTGCCAAGCCTCCGGGTTAGCACAGTGGTAACGTGACGGCCTCTCATCCGAGGGGTCGGCGGTTCACGCCCCGCCCAGGCGCGAGAAGTTGCAACTGTCGCCCGGAGGTTACTGCTGTGGCTGGGCACCACGGCGGGTAAGGACTAGGTTCAGCTGAGTCAGCACCAGCTGCCACACGTGAGCGAGTCGGCATTAGTCGACACAGGCCGGGCTCCCCTCATGGCATAGCCCGGGCGAGGCTAAGCTTCGCATATCGGACTTATCCTTATAGGTGTTTGCCTGCTACAGGTATCACAGCCTGAGACAGGTAGTACAGGGGTACTACCTGTCTCAGGCTGTTGGACATCTTGAACAGGAGGAAATTAAAGTTTATTGGTCATGTGATGAGAAGTAAAAGTATTGAGAAAGACTTGCTGACAGGGATGGTGATAGGAAACAGAGGAAGAGGCAAACCAAAGACAAGACTGAGCGACAATATCAAAGATATTTGCGGGCTGTCGATGGTACAAGTGGAAAGAAAAGCGTAAGATCGAGTTTAGTGGCGAAGTATTTCTCAATACTTTTACTTCTCATTACATGACCAATAAACTTTAGTTTCCTTTTGTTCAAGATGTCCAACAGCCGGTCTTTACAATTTATTTTTCTCAGCACTTCATCATTCATTTTCTTTTCTGTCCAGTTAATATGTAGTACTCGTCTGTAACACCATATTTCAAAACTATTGACCTTTTTCTTGTCTATCTTCTTCAGCACCCAACACTCAGAACCATATGACGCAATTGGGAAAACTAATGAGTTCAATAACCTCAGCTTTGTCCATAAGGTAATGCTTTGGTCTTTCCAGATGTTATTGAGAGCAACTGTGGCGTTTTTGGCAATGGTAGTTCTTCTTTTTATCTCCGGTTATCTTCGAATCTTCATGATTTTAGTTTTCTTGGCATTAAGAAAAAGAAGTAAAAGAAGAAGTAAAGAATAACAAGAGCCCGGGAATAGATGAAATAACAGCAGAACTAATTAATTAAGAATGATGGCGAAAGTGTTGAATACTTCTACAAACTCTGTACAAAAATATGGAATAAAAGAAGATGGCCAGAAGACTGGGTAAAATGAGTCTTTACTCCCATACCTAAAAAAGGTGACGCACTCCAATGCAACAATAACAGTTCAATGATACTGCTTGCAATTAAAACTATATCATCGGCGTACCTTAGATTTGATATTTTGTATCCTCCAACATCTACAGTTCCTCCAAAATTCTCTGGAGCACCTCTCATAATTGCTTCAGAATATATATTAAAAAGGTGCGGAGACAGAATGCAACCTTGTCATACTCCTTTCATATCGTTCATGTTATTCCACGACGTTGGCGATCATGGATTTCCATGATTTTCTTGGCAATTTAGAGTGGTGGTTTGCCGTTGCCTTCCGCCCGGTGTTTTTATCAAGTCACCATCTCTATTTACCCAGGTCTGGGACCGGCACTGACTTGGACTGGCTTGCCCACCCAGTAGCTAGGTAGGCAATCGAGGTGAAGTTCCTTGCCCAAGGGAACAACGCGCCGGCCGGTGACTCGAACCCTCGAACCCGTGCCGTCATGACAGTCTTAAGTCCGATGCTCTAACTGCTCGGGGACGCGGTGGCCGAATGGTTAGAGCGTCGGACTCAAGACTGTCACGACGGCAATCTGAGTTCGAGGGTTCGAGTCACCGGCCGGCGCGTTGTTTCCCTTGGGCAAGGAACTTCACTTCGATTGCCTGCCTAGCCACTGGGTGGCCAAGCCAGCCTAAGTCAAAGTGCTGGTCCCAAGCCCGGATAAATAGAGAGAATGATTACCTAAAAAAAGGTACCACCGGCACTCTCCGTGGAAAGGAACTGGGGACCCTACCACGTACTCACTCCAAGAGCATCACAACATGAAAACTACAATTAAGTATCATGCTGTGACCACGGCGGCTCAGACATGAACCTACCGTTAAAAGAAGAAGAATATATAGCTTTCTTCTTTTAACCTTTTAACTCCAAAATAAACCCTTAGTCGAGCAGCAGCGACACTAGTATCTGAAGTTGGCGGAAGAGCCAAACCGTGGCTCAGAGGTGGCTTCAGAACAGCAGGAGGCAGGCCAGTAACCTGGTTCTGGCTCCTGTGCTGCGATGGAGGAAGGCAACGGAAACCCACCTTCATTGTCAGTTCCAAGGCGTAAGTCAACACACCTTGAAGGATGGTGTGTGTGGCACTGAACCTGTCACACGCCAGACAACCAAATAAGAATATGAATGTATATCTGTTTTGCATATGTATGCATACAGATAGATAGTGTTTTATCATCTTCACATTGATTCAGCAATTCAAATTTGTTTGACACTGTAATTCTGTAATTGTTGTCAAGAATTTTGTAGTCGAGCTTTAGAGGTGGTGTTGGACGCTCCATCTTTTTGAGTCTTATTTGAAAGTCGCTAGTTAGTAGTTGGTGGTCACTGTTGCAGTCGGCACCAGGTCTTGTCTTTGCATTTTTTATACTTTTGCAGTTTTTTCGTGAGAATCATAGCAACTCCGTGACTATAATTTCCTTCTTCTTTTCCAGAAAAAAGAACTGTCTTGTTTTCTTTAGTTTTGAAACTTCCATTACTTTTCCAATTGGTCTCACTGATTCCTAGTATTTGAATGTTGTATCTATCCATTTCGTTACAGACAGTATGCAATTTACCCATCTCTTTCATTTTCCTTACGTTCCACGTTCCTGATTTTTAATGTGTTTCTTAATTGGACATGTTTTCTTTGTCTTCTTTGTCTTCCAGATGCATGTTTAACATTGTCAGCCTGGTTGCCCACTGAACAATGCGCCCCTTGATAACCCACGTGACGGGTGATGTTATTTCCGTTTTAATCATTGGTGTAGAGGTTTATCAGGAGAAAAGAAAAGTTGAGTGGAATCCCCCAGGCTCCTTCTCAACTCGCAGTTTCCAACTAACTAGGAGGAACTATCTCTGCCGCTTTAAAACAGTTACACTGCAATACACCAGACATATTGTTTGGTGAAACAAGTAATCAGTAGAACCGAAGGTGTTTTCACCAGATATCCACTGCCCTGCTGCCCTGGCTTCTTCTTCTTTTAACGGTAGGTTCATGTCTGAGCCGCCGTGGTCACAGCATGATACTTAATTGTAGTTTTCATGTTGTGATGCTCTTGGAGTGAGTACGTGGTAGGGTCCCCAGTTCCTTTCCACGGAGAGTGCCGGTGTTACCTTTTAGGTAATCATTCTCTCTATTTAATCCAGGCTTGGGACCAGCACTTGACTTGGGTGCAATTCTTGTTCAAGGGAACCCCAGGGTGTAGTTTATTGTCTTACCCAGGACTAAGGAAGGCAACGACAAACCACCGCTCTAAATTGCCAAGAAAATCATGGAAATCCATGATCGCCAACGTCCTTGTGGGACAGGGGCCCTTAAGGCCGCGGTGGCCGAGTGGTTAGAGCATCGGACTCAAGACTGCCACAACGGCAATCTGAGTTCAAGGGTTCGAGTCACCGACCGGCGCGTTGTTCCCTTGGGCAAGGAACTTCACCTCGATTGCCTACCTAGCCGCTGGGTGGCCAAGCCAGCCCAAGTCAGTGCTGGGCCCAAGCCCGGATAAAATAGAGAGAATGATTACCTAAAAAGGTAACACCGCCACTCTCCGTGGAAAGGAACTGGGGACCCTACCACGTACTCACTCCAAAAGCATCACAACATGAAAACTACAATTAAGTATCATGCTGTGACCATGGCGGCTTAAACATGAACCTACCGTAAAAAAAAAAAAAAAAAAAATACATATAAATATACATATAGATAGATAGATAGATTGATAGATATTTATGTATATCATCATCAATAACGGTATGCTCATGTTTGAGCCGTGGACCTCTCCACCATCCTTCGCCACGCAACTCAATCTTGCGCTTTTCTTTCCACTTGTACCATCGTCAGCCCGCAAATATGTTTGATGTTGTCGCTCAGTCTTGTCTTCGGTTTGCCTCTTCCTCTGTTTCTGGCATTTATTAGTTGGATGATGTGTTTTGGAAATTTCATATCGTCCATGTTGTTCCAGAGGATATTGTGATCAACAGTATCAAAAGCTTTCGAGTAATCGATGAAACACAGGTATAGGTCTTTCTGATGTTTTCTGTTTTTCTCTATGATCAATTTCAGATTTAGAATTTGCTTGTTCGTCTGCAATTTCTTCTCTTAAATTTAACTTCATTCTTCCGGCAATAATTTTCAACAAAATTTTGCTGCTGTGACTTATTAATGCAATTGTCCTGTTATTGTTGCATTGGAGTGCGTCACCTTTTTTAGGTATGGGAGTAAAGACTGATTTTACCCAGTTTTCTGGCCATTTTCTTTCATTCCAAATTTTCGTAAAAAGTTTGTAGAAGTATTCAACACTTTCGCCAGCATTCTTGATTAGTTCTGCTGTTATTTCATCTGTTCGTGGGCTCTTGATTCCATCTATCTTAGACTACTTTTCCATCACATAAAGCAAGTCCATCTTCAGTTTTGATAGTGTCCATTGTAGGTTTAAATTTTCGTGTGATGTTTCGTACTCCTTGGTAGAGTTCTTTAGTTGTCTTATTGATAGAACAGTTTTCAATTCTCTGGCAATGTTCATTTAAATATTTTTCCTTATTTCGTTGCAATAATCTTTGAATTTTTTTTTTTTTTTTTTTTTTTGTAAATTGCTTCTTCAAATGGATTATTGATACCCTTTGATTTTAGGCATCTTCTTGTTTCAATTTAATTAGTGTTTCTTCAGATATACAGGGTGAATTTGTCTTTTTCTTTTTGGCGATAGTTTCTTAGGCAGCACTCAGCAGGAGTTGTTTTCCTTCTTCTCACAACTCATTTGGTGTTTTATCATCTTCACATTGATTGAGTTCTTCTAATTTGTTTGACACTGTAATTCTGTAATTGTTACCATGAGTTTTGTAGTCGAGCTTTAGAGGTGATTTCCATTTCTGGTTCAACACAATGTAGTCAATTTGGTTGCGTGTTCTTTTGTCTGGTGAAAACCATGTGTACAAGTGTCTTGGGTGGTGTCGGAACAATGTGTTGGCTATAACTAGATTATTTGTACTACAGAATTCAATAAAATTTTCACCTCTTTCGTTTCTTGGAGAGTGTTATAAAATTTTTCCAAATTTCCAAGTGGAAGGAAAAGCACAAGATCGAGTTGAGTGGCGAAGGATGGTGGAGAGATCCATGGCTGCTCAAACATGAGCATACCGTTATTGATGATATATATATAATGAGGGCGCGGTGGCCGAGTGGTTAGAGCATCGGACTCAAGACTGTCACGACGCCAATCTGAGTTCGAGTCAGTGCCGGTCCCAAGCCCGGGTAAATAGAGAGAATGATTACCTAGAAGGTGACACCGGCATTCTCCGTGGAAAGGAACTGGGGACCCTACCATGTACTCCAAGATCATCACATGAAAAGTACATGAAAAGTACAATTAAATATCATGTTGTGACAGTCAATGTCAGAATCTGACAGGGCACCATACAAAAAAGAAAAAAAATATATATATATATATTTTAAGTGCTCTGTCCTACAAGGACGTTGGCGATCATGGATTTCCATGATTTTCTTGGCAATTTAGAGTGGTGGTTTGGCATTGCCTTCCACCCAGTGTGTTTTATCGAGTCACCATCTCTATTTACCCGGTTCTGGGGCCGGCACTTGGGCTGGCTTGCCCACCCAGCGGCTAGGCAGGCAATCGAGGTGAAGTTCCTCGCCCAAGGGAACAACGCGCCGGTCGGTGACTCGAACCCTCGAACTCAGATTGGCGTGTGTGTGTGTGCTTGTCTTATTACATGCACATAAAGACTCCCGTCCGCAATACTTTACCGACAACCGAACAGAACCTCAGAGCAAGCCATTCATGACTTGACCATTTCTATTCAATCAGCCTGTGAGCTCAGCTTCTTCCTGTGCGGCCGACTCCTGAGAGCTCCTCGGAGAATTTCGTGAAGGCAGGAAGCCACGGGTTTTCGGAACTGTTTGAGCAGTTGCGGGAGAGAGGGAGGAAAGGAGGGAGGAAGGAGGGAGGGGGGAGGGAGGGAGGAAGGGAGGGGGGAGGCAGGCAATCGAGGTGAAGTTCCTTGCCCAAGGGAACAACGCGCTGGCCGGTGACTCGAACCCTCAGATTGCCGTCGTGACAGTCTTGAGTCCAAGACTCTAACCTTTCGGTTATATATATATATATATATATATGCATATATTTATGTGTGTATATATATGTATATATGTGTGTGTGTGTGTGTGTGTGTGTGTGTGTGTGTGTGTGCATATATATACATATATATATATATATATATATATATATATATATATATATATATATATATATATATATTTATATATATATATATATATATATATCATATATATATATATATATAAGTCAGTGCTGGTTCCAAGCCCGGATAAAATAAGAGAGAATGATTACCTAAAAAGGTAACACCGGCACTCTCCGTGGAAAGGAACTGGGGACCCTACCACGTACTCACTCCAAGAGCATCACAACGTGAAAACTGCAATTGAGTATCATGCTGTGACCACGGCGGCTCAGACATGAACCTACCGTTAAATGATGATGATATATATATATATATATATATATATATATATATATACACACACACTCATAAATATATACATCTATATGTATATATATGTATACACACACACACACACACACACACAAAGGAATAACAGGCAGAGTATTTTGATAGACAGGAATAGAGAAGAATGTAGCCATATGGCTACACCCTGGAGGTCGTGACCTTCGCTGCGGCCCAACCAGTAGTAAGTGTAACCACCCACACTGATCGCGCCGCTACCAGGTCTTCTCACCTCATATATATATATATATATATATATATATATATATATATATATATATATATATATATATATATATATATATATATATTTTTTTTTTTTTTTTTTTTTTTTTTTTTTTTTTTTTTTTTTTTAACAGCCACTCATTCCAATGCAGGACATATGCCTCTCTCAATTCACTACTGAGAGGTTATATGGCAGTGCCATCCTTGCCTGATTGGATGCTCTTCCTAATCAACCGCGGTTTGTGCCGCGGCGGTGACGTCGTTTTCTAGGTAGGCAATCGAGGTGAAGTTCCTTGCCCAAGGGAACAACGCGCCGGCCGGTGACTCGAACCCTCGAACTCAGATTGCCTTGATTGTCTTGAGTCCGATGCTCTAACCACTCGGCCCCAAATTATTGATCCAGACCTTTCGGGGACAGGGAGCGGGGTAGGCAGGAGCAACCGCCCCCCCCCACGCCCCCTGGGTCAGAGCTGTAGCACTTATGACATTACATTCATACGAACAAACTAAAAAAAATTTGGTAGCCGCCACCCGGAACTAGGGGTCCCGACCCTTACACTTTCCTTAAAGTTACTTATGGCGATTTTGACCGAGTTTGGAGGCTTAGTTCAGTATTTATATAGATAGGTCGTTTGCTTATTTGCTCCTTGTTCATTTATTGTTCATTTTTCAGATTCAATGTTTCTCAGTGATATTTTAGTAATGATTTGAGATCTTAAGGAAAAAACAAATCCATTGTTTGATAAGTATGTTGTGAATGTTCGTTATATATTCACTAAACGTAAGTTTCAGCAGCGTCTGCTAGTACTCGCTTAAATCGGGGCACACGGATTTCGACACTTAGCACGGGAATACATGACCTGATTCTGCTGCGGTGATATGAAAGAAGTCCCCATCGACCAAACAACGTCTCCTGCAGCGACAAGGTTGCGTCTCTCTACCGTCCTGGCCAGCTTTCCGGTGTTACCTCGGTGACCTGGCGGCGGGAACATTAAGCTGTTTGCGAGCCTTTGCCGCCTGACGTAACTAGCAGTTTGTTATCAGACCGCAACTGCAGCGGTTCTGAGACGTCGTCCGAACTGACGAAATCTGAGGTCATGGTGATGTCCAAAGCCGTGCATTTCTATGTCCGAAGTCGTGTAGGGGATGGCCT
>NC_051427.1:4769481-4774481 GCF_015228065.2 Penaeus monodon
TTATTATTATTATTATTATTATTATCATCATCATCATCATCATCATCGTAATGATTGTAATAATGATGATGATGATGATGATGATGATAATAATATTAGTGATAAGTGCAGTCATACTGATAATAATAGCATCAATATTTGTAATAATGATAACAATAATAATAAAATAATAATAATAATAATAATAATAATAAAAGTAATAATAATCCTAATAACAACAGTTATAATAATGATAATAATAATAACAATGATAATAATGAAAATAATAATATTGATAATAATAATTAATAATAACAGTATTTTTTTTTTACGGTAGGTTCATGTCTGAGCCGCCGTGGTCACAGCATGATACTTAATTGTAGTTTTCATGTTGTGATGCTCTTGGAGTGAGTACGTGGTAGGGTCCCCAGTTCCTTTCCACGGAGAGTGCCGGTGTTACCTTTTTAGGTAATCATTCTCTCTATTTATCCGGGCTTGGGACCAGCACTGACTTGGGCTGGCTTGGCCACCCAGTGGCTAGGTAGGCAATCGAGGTGAAATTCCTTACCCAAGGGAACAACGCGCCGGCCGGTGACTCGAACCCTCGAACTCAGATTGCCGTCGTGACAGTCTGCTCCTGATAATGATAATGCTCCTGATAATGATAATGCTCCTGATAATGATAATAATAACAATAATAATAATAATGATAATGATAATGATAATAATAATAATGATAATAATAATAATAATGATAATGATAATAATAATAATAACAGCAATAATAATAATGGCAGTAATAATAGTAAAGATAATAACAATAATAATGGTAATAATAATAATAATAATAATAATAATTATTATTATTATTATTATTATTATTATTATTATTATTATTAATTATTATTATCACCATTATTGGTATCATAATTTATTCTTTATCATTATCATTATTAATAATATTGTTACGTATGTTACGTAAACACATCAATATACTTGAAAGAAAAGAGAATGGGAGATTTGAAGAAAGCTGAAATATATCGGGAACTTATGCAAAAATATAAGATAAAAATAGGTGGTTAAACGTAGCCTTAAAAGAGCTGTAGCAACGAAAATTAAGAAAATTGAACAATACAAAATGAACTTCAGCAAGACCAGAAACGGGTTTACCAACAGTTGAACGAAAAGGCAAACGGCAATGAAAAGCCTGATGCTGATGAAAAGAAGTTGTTTTGAGCATAAAAAGGATGCTGAGTGGCTGAGAGCATTGTGAGTGAGTGAAAACGATGTAAACAAAATGATATTAGAATTACGACTGAGATGGTGGCCCAACATACAAAAAAGATCCCTAACTGCATATGCCCTGGACCTGGTTAGGTCCAATGGTATTGGTTGAAGAATTTCACGGCATTGCATAGGAGAATAGCAGAGCAATTGACTGGCACGATTAACAGCGAGCTTGAGAATCCCAAGTGGATGACCGTTGGTAAGACTGCGTTATGCCTAAAAGATCCTGGCAAAGGAATTGCTATTGACAACTACAGACCAATCTCTTGGAAGCTGTTGACTGGGATCACATCCAGTGTTTGGTATGACCTTCTGGAGAATACTGATAAGGTGCCAAATGAACAGAAAGGTGGCAGGAAGAAAAGCAGAGGGACAAAGGACCAACTTCTTATGAATAAAACTGTGTTGAAAGTCGAGGAAGGACAGAAATGTGGATTTAATACTATGAGGAGAATTCTTGGCTAAGGTCAATACCAGGAAAGGGATTTTCCAAGGAGATAGTCTTTCGCCTCATTTATTCGTGATTTGTATGATCCTCTCACGGAAATATTAAGGGAAGTTCCAACGGGTTATACTCTGAAGATTGGAGAAAAGATAAATCACTTCCTGTTCATGGACGATCTTCAGATCTACGGGAAGGCTGTAGAAATATCCTCAAATGATATAGGAATGGACTTTGTGACCAAGAAATGTGGCACACTTATTTTGAAAAGAGGAAAGGTGGTGAATGCCGATGGTTGAGAGTTACCTAGAGGTGACAAAATTAGAAAAGATGAAGAAAGTGGATATAAACACCTCGGAATTATGGAGTAGACAAGATCAAGGATGCTGCAATGAAAGTTTCAGGAAAGAATACCTCCGTAGAACGAAAGCAAAATGAAAAGCAGACTACACGGAAGGAATAAGATCATGGCAGTGAATACGTGGGCAGCGTCCCTGATGAGATACGGGGCAGGTATCATTAAGCGGAATGTTGCCGAGCTTGATGAGATGGACCGGAAGACCCGAAAAAATCATGACAATGGATATAAGAAGTTTCAGCCCAAAATTGACATTGATCGGCTATATGTACAGCGGAGGAAAAAAAATTGCAAGAACTGTGTTGTTGGAAAAAGAACAATTTTGGTTGGTACATGAGAAACCATACTGAACCTCTGCTTGTTGCAGTCAAGGCCAGTAACATGAGACCTGGTATGTGATGAGTTAGTGAAACCAGAGGAGTTTGTAAAAATCAAACAAATGAAGAGACTAAGACCTGGAAGAACAAAGCGAAGCAAGGTCAATACCTCTGAGAAATTGATCTGCACTGCACAGGACCAAGCTCTGCGGACAAATTACACCGAATTTCGTATTTATAAAACCATTGACTCGTTCCTTCTAGGATGTGTGGCTATAAAAATGGGACAGTTTCACATATTGTGAGTGAATGCAGTATGCTAGCGCAGAGAGAATGCAAAAGGAGGCATGATAGTGTTGCAAGGTATGTGCATTGGCGTCTCTGTGAAAAAGGCAAGCTCGACAGATCAAAAAAAATGGTACGACCACAAGCCGGAGGGGCTCAGATAATGAAAACAACAACAACAACAACAACAATAATAATAATGATAATAATAATAATAATGATAATAATAATGATGATGATAGTGATAATGATAATGATAATAATAATAATGATAATAATAACAATAACAATAATAATACAATAACAACAACAACAACAACAACAACAATGATAATAATAATAATAATAATAATAGTAATAATAATAATAATAATAATAATAATGAAGATAATGATATCAGTAACAACACAGATATAATCACAATGAAAATGATAGCAATATCAATAATAATAATAATGATAATGATGAGGATGGTAAAAACAACAGCATTGGCAATAACAATAATAAATCAAAAAGTAATGAAAATGATGATATGACTATAACGACAATGATTTTTTTTTTCAATTTTCTTTATTCAGTCTTATTATATTTTTTTCTTTTTTCATTCTTTTCTTTTCTTTTCTTTTCTTCCTTTCATTCAGCCTTTATTGTTAATACGACCGCTGCTTCCGGTAGAGTCAGTCATCTGATTAGTAACTTTTGCACGTGACAATTTTACTTTCAAGATAAAAGGCCTATGAACAGGAAAGGGAGTTACGATCTTGATACTGTACTAAAGGTAATGTTTAGTATGTTTAGTGTGTTTATGTATGTTATTTATGTATGTTTTAGTATGTTTTTTAGTATGTTTAGTTGTTTCCAAAAGGGAGAAAGTGAGTGGGAGGAAGGGAGGGACAGGAGGGAAGGTTGGGAGGAAGGGAAAGAGGGAGAGAGAAATGGAGAGGGAGGGAGAGACGAGAGAGAGAGAGAGAGAGAGAGAGAGAGAGAGAGAGAGAGAGAGAGAGAGAGCAAGAGCAAGAGAAAAGAAGAGAGAGAGAGAGAGAGAAGAGAGAAGAGAGAAGAAAGAAGAAAGAGAGAGAAGAGACAGAAAAGAGCCGAAAGGAGAAAGAGGAGAGAGAGAAGAGAGAGCGCTGACAATCTCACTTTCCAGCAGAGCCACTCGACAAATCTCAGCTTCCTTTCAGGGCCTCGGTTATTTTGGCAGCAAGCTCTGGCGAAAACCTCAATTCCTTTACATTTTCGACACGTAATTTCATCCTCAATTTTTGTTTCAGATTTTTTTTTTTTAAACCTTGACCTGATTCGTTACTCGGCAGTCAGAATTTATGCATAGATTTTCTTCTAGTTGAGGTCATGGGATTGGAGGTTTTATATCTATCTATCTATCTATCTATCTATCTATCTATCTATCTATCTATCTATATATATATATATATATATATATATATATATATTATATATAATATATATATAATATAATATGTATGTGTGTATATGTATATATATATATATATATATATATATATATATATATATATATATATATAAAATATGTATGTGTGTGTGTGTATATAAGGCCGCGGTGGCCGAATGGTTAGAGCGTCGGACTCAAGACTGTCACGACGGCAATCTGAAATCGAGGGTTCGAATCACCGACCGCCGCGTTGTTCCCTTGGGCAAGGAACTTCACCTCGATTGCCTGCCTGGCCACTGGGTGGCCGAGCCAGTCCGGGTCAAGTGCTGGTCCCGGGCCCGGATGAATGGAGAGAGTGATCGCCTAAAAAGGTACCACCGGCACTCTCCGTGGAAAGGAACTGGGGACCCTACCACGTACTCACTCCAAGAGCATCACAACATGAAAACTGCAATTAAGTATCATGCTGTGACCACGGCGGCTCAGACATGAACCTACCGTTAAAAGAAGAAGAGTGTGTGTATATATAAATATATATATATATATATATATATATATATATATATATATATATATTTATATATATATATATGCGTGTGTGTGTGTGTGTGTGTGTGTGTGTGTGTGTGTGTGTGTGTGTGTGTGTGTGTGTGTGTGTGTGTGTGTGTGTTTGTGTGTGTATGTGTGTGTGTGTGTGTATGCAAGTGTGTGTGTGTGTATATGTATATATATATATATATATATATATATATATATAGTATACATATATGTATATATATATAAATATATATATATACATATATGTATATATATATATATATATATATATATATATATATATATATATACGTACACGCGTGTGTTTGTGCGCATTTGCTTGATTGCAGTCATAATCACCTGTTAGCCTCCGTCTGGCCT
>NC_051427.1:4781981-4784481 GCF_015228065.2 Penaeus monodon
AGTGTCGTAAACTATCTTTCGACATGTGGCGAGACACGGGAAAATGTGCGTTTCCAGCATCTGGTAATATTGCTTATAAATCAACATCGTAAAGAAACGAAACAACACCAAAAAGAAGAAAATGATAATTATTTTAATTATTAAAAAACGAAACTTTTTTTTATTCTTATTATCCCAACTTACGATTACTTACAAAAAGGCTAATACTTCCATTCTTAGGCATCCGCATAAAGAACATCAGTCTGGAATCTAGTGCCAAGCCTTTCGGGTGCCAGTGCCAGGGAGGCAAAAGGTGCCTTTCTCTTTCCTCTTGGCCGAAAGGGAGATGATAGTGGAGTGGGGGGGGGAATTGCTTTTAGAACAGGATACTTTCGTCTCTTTTATTTATTTTTTCATTTTGTTTTTATTTCATCTTATTTTTATTTAACCTAGTCACTGAGTGGGCAAACCAACCCAAGTCAGTGTCAGTTTTAAGCCCGAGTAAATAGAGAGGGTTGGCGTCAGTAAGGGCATCCGGCCGAAAAAAAAAAACATCTGCCAGAACCTGATTATAGCGGCAAAGCTACAGGAAAAGAGAGAGATTTACTTTTTTATTTATTTATCAATCCATTTTAAGGGAAACCTGAAATTGCCGTGTCAGGCGCCACGTTTCGTACGATTTTTTTTTTCCTTCTCGAGAAAGAAATATGATTTTTTTTCCTTCGTGATTTAAGTGCTTGCAGGATTAGTTTTACTTTGTTTGTTTGTTTGTTTTCGTTTTATCGAATAGCTGTCTCTTTGTTGGTTTCTTTATTTAATTCAATATATCAGTTAGTTCTTTGCAATTAATCCATCAACTATCATTCCTTCTATCTATCAACCAATCTATCAACTATTGTCCATTATCCAATCTATCTATCAATTATCAATCCATCAACTGTCAGCCATCTATCAATCTATCAACTACGAATCAAAATCTATCAACGATCTATCTACCTTCACTCCATCTATCTATCAGCTGTCAGCTTATCTATCACATATCTGTCAAATACGCTCATAGCTTTCAGTGATCTATTGAATAGAGACGAAGAGTTGTTGATAAAGGAAGGAAGGAAGATAGGAAAGAAGAAAAAAAAGAGAAAGAAAGGAGAGAAAATGAGAAAGGAAGAAAGAAAATAAAAAAGAAAGAAAGAAAGAAAGCAGGAAATGGATAAATGAATAAATCAAGAAAGAAAAGAAAAGAGAAAAAAAGAAAAGGAAAGAAAAAAGGAAAAGAAAGGAAAGGAAGAAAAAAAGACGAAAAATGTTGCATCTTGGCCTCGCTTCGCAACGCCGCCTCGTGGCTTCTCGCCCTCGCCGGACGCCCACCTTTGGCTCCGCTCCCTCTCCTCCCTTCCCCCTCCCTCTCTCCCTTCCCCCTTCCCTCTCCCTCTCCTCCTCTCCCTCCCTTCCCCTCCCTCTCTCCCTTCCCCCTCCCTCTCTCCCTTCCCCCCCCTCTCTCCCTTCCCCCTCCCCTCCTCCCCCCCTCCCACCTCCCTCTCTCCCCTCCCACCTCCCTCTCTCCCTTCCCCCTCCCTCTCTCCCTCCCTCTCCCTCTCTCCCCTCCCACCGATCCCTCTCCTCTGCACCTCCCTCTCTCCTCCCCCTCCCTCTCTCCCCTCCACCGCCTCTCTCCCCTTCCCCCTCCCTCTCTCCCCTTCCCCCTCCCTCTCTCCCCTCCCACCGCACTCTCTCCCTTCCCCCTCCCTCTCTCCCTTCCCCCTCCCTCTCTCCCCTCCCACCGCCTCTCTCCCCTCCCACCTCCCTCTCTCCCTCCCCCCTCCCTCTCTTCCCTCCCACCGCACTCTCTCCCTTCCCCCTCCCACCTCCCTCTCTCCCTTCCCCCTCCCTCTCTTCCCTCCTACCGCACTCTCTCCTTCCCCCTTCCCACCTCCCTTCTCCCTTCCCCCTCCCTCTCTTCCCTCCCACTCTCTCCCTTCCCCCTCCCACCTCTCCCTCTCTCCCTTCACCCTCCCCCCTCCTCTTCCCCTCCCCCCTCCCACCTCCTCATTACCCCCTCCCCCCATCCCTTCAGCGTCTTCGGGGCAAGACAGTGGTCCTCATCCCAGATTCTCGGCAGAAGGACGTTTCAATCAGAGCCGCGTCAAGGCAGAGCTGACTCGCCCGCGCGCCCTTCGCGACGGCCCGGCGGCGCCTGAGGGAGGGATCGAAGTGCCGGCGGGTCTGAGCGGCCTTTAATGTGACGAAGGGATTGGGGCGTCGATGGGCGGAGGAGGTCACGTGCAGGTCAGGTCAGGGCAGGTCTTCAGAGGTCGTGATTTACGATGGCAGTGGGCGTCTACATCAACACGCACGTACGCACACGCTCACGCACAAAGACAAATATGTAAGTATATTTACTGCATGTATGTATATATCACCATAATCACTATCATCATCACCATCACTGTAGAACTAGTATCATCATCATCGCTATAAAACTATAAACATCATCACTAAGAATATCATCATCACCATTATC
>NC_051427.1:4791981-4796981 GCF_015228065.2 Penaeus monodon
GGCGGCCGCACCACGACCAAGGACAACGGCAGAAGAAACACTGCCTACCCGGAGGACGCCACTGCTACTACCATTACCGCTACTAATAACGAAAGAATACCACAAGACTGTAGGATGTTATTACTACTACCATTACCGCTACCAATAACGAAAGAATATCACCAGCCTATAGATGTTATTACTACTATTACCGCTACTAATAACGAAAGAATACCACCAGCCTACAAGGGGAAAAATTACTAAACCCTAACCGTCTTTTTAAAAAACACCGACCGAAAGCCGTCTATTTTCCTGGTGCTACCTTCAAGCACACTCAGGAAACCTTTAATTCCGACCCTTTTCCCTTCCAAAGGGAAGTTGGGAATTCCCCGGGTTCTTTGGCAAAGTTTTTGGGTTCGATTTTTAACTTTTCACGAAGCAGATTTTTGGCGTCTTGGATTCGCTCTTCTCTCCTGTCCCCTCCCGGTTTTTCTCTCTTATTCTCTGCTTATCCCTTTTTTTTAATTTTTTTCTTCTCTTTCCCCTTCTTTTTATTCCCCCTTTTTCTCTTTATTTCCCCCTTTTAGTCCCCTCCTTCTTTTGTTTTTTTTTGTCTTTCCTAAAACTGTCCCGTTTCTCCCCTTTTTTTTTCCCTTTTTACCTCCTTATTTTATCTCCTTGCTTCCTCCTTTTATCCCCTCTCCCGTCTCCTCCCTTCTTTTGTCTTAATGTCTCCATTCTTTCGCCCGTCTTTCTCTCTGCCTTTTTCTCTTCCATTTTTTTTGTCTTCTTGTTTCCTTCCTCCCTTTGCCTCCCTCCTCCCCCCTGCTTCTGACTCCCTGTTTCTCTTATTTTCGCCTCTGCATCTTCCCTTCCTTTTTCTCCCTTGCCTCTTCCCTTTCTTTGCCTCTCCCTTCCTTCTCTTTTCCTTTGTCTCTTTCTCTCCTTCTTTTGTCTTCTTGGTCTCTTCTCTAGTTTCCTTTCTATTCATTTTCAACCCACTTTAGTTTTTGTTTTTTTTATTTTACCATTTTTTAGCCATCTCCCCTCTCTCTCTCTCTCCCCCTCTCCCCTCCCAAAGGGGTCTTCTCTCTCCCCTCCCCTCCCTTTCTTTCTTCCCCCCCCCCCCCCCCTCTCTCCTCTCTCCCTCTCCCCTCTCCCTCCTCTCTCTCTCTCTCTCTCCTCTCCCTTTCCTTCTCTCTCCCCATCTCTTTTTTTCCCCCCCCTCTCTCTCCCTCTCTCCCTCTCTCTTTTTATTCTCTTTCCTTTTTCTTTCTCTCATTTTTTCTTTCTTTCCCTTCTTCCTTTTTTCTTTCTTTCTTCCCTCTTTTTCTTTTTTCTTTCCCCCTTCCCCCCCCCCGGGGGGCCTCCCCCTCCTATTCCCCGGGGGGGGGGGGGGGGGGGGGGGGGGGGCCCCTCTCCCCTCTCTCCCTCTCCTCTCACCTCCTCCCTCTCTTTTTCCCCCTCTCTCTTCCCTCTTTCCTTCCTCTCTCTCTCTCTCTCCTCTCTCCCCTCTCCTCCCTCTCTCCCTCTCTTCTTCCCTCTCTCTCTCCCCTCTCATCCCCTCTCCTCTCCCTCTTCCCAGCTTTCTTTTTTTCCCCTCCCTCTTTCTTCCTTTTCTCCCCTCTCTCTCTCTCCTCTCCTCTCTCTTCCCCTCTCTTTTTTTCCTTTCCCCCTCTCTCTCTTCTCTCTCCGCCCCCTCCCCTCCCCTCCTCCCTCCCCCTCCTCTCTCTCTCTTCTTCCCTCTTTCTCTCTTTTCTTTCTTCCCCTCTCTCTCTCCTTCCTACTCTCTCTCTCTCTCGTCTCCCCTTTTCCTCTCTCCTCTCTCTCTCTCCTCTCCTCTCTCTCTCTCCTCTCTCTCTCTCTTTTTTCCCCCCTTTTTTTCCCTTTCTCCTTTTTTCTCCGTTTTCATCATCCTTTTCTCCTCTCCCCTCTCTCTCTCGTCCCTCCCCCCCTCCTCTTGTTCCTCTTTCTTTTTCTTTCCTTCCCCCTTTTTCCCCCTCTCTCTCTCTCCTTTTCCCCTCTCCCTCTCTCTCCCCTTTCTCCTCTCTCTCTCTCTCTCCTCTTTTTTCCCCTTTCCCCCTTTTCTTTCTTCCTCCCCCTCCCCTTTTCTTTTCCTCCTTCCCCCCTCTCCCTCTCCGGGGCCAACCCTTTTCCCTCTCTCTCTTCCCCTCCCCTCGTCTCTCTTTTCCTTTTTCTTTTTTTCTTTTTTTCTTTCTTCCCTTTTCTCTCTCCTTCCCTCCCCCTCCCCTTTTTCTTCTTCTTGTCCCCCTTTTTCCCCTCCGTTTCTTTTCTTTTTTTTCCCCCAATTTTTTAAAAAAACCCAAAACTAAATTAATTTTTTTAAAAAGGTATTAAGAAAAAAAAATCAAAAAAAAAAATAATTTAAAAGAAAAAAATTTTAAAACTTTGGAAAAAAGAAAAAGGCTAATGATCCAAAACAGCCGCAAATTTATAATTTTTTATCACAGTCATATTAGGGATTCAATGATAATGCTAATAGTATTCACAAGAAGGATGGCAATAAAAATGATAACTGCCCACTGATAAAATTAAGATTTGGGCAAAAAGAAAAATTAAGATATAATAGAAAAAATGATGAAAAAGATGATGGTGTGATGGCGATGATGGTGGGTGATGGTGAAGAAAGGTGAAAGATGTTTGATGATTATGGGATGTGAGGGTGAAAGATGATGAATGGTGGGGGGTGGTGGTGATGATTTGGGGGAAAAATTGGGGGAGATGGTGGGGGGTGGGGGGTGGGGGGGGATGATGATGATGATGAAAGATTATGATGGGGGGTGGTTGTTGATGATGGTGAAAGGTGATGAGATTAGGGAAAATGATTTATGATGGTATGAAAGATGATGATGATGGGGAAAGAAGGGGGATGGTGAGATGATGATGTGGGGATGATGAAAGAAAAATGGGTGATGATGGTGGGGGTGGTGGGGATGATGGGGATGAAAGGGGATGGTTTATGTGAAAAGGTGGTGGTGGGGGGTGATGATGGGGATGATTTATTAGGATGATGATGAAAGATGGTGATGATGTGTGATGATGGTGAAGAAAGATGGGGGGGTGAGGGTATATGAAAGGGGGGTGGGGGGTGGTGATTAAAGGTGATGATGATGATGAGGAAAGGGTGGGTTGGGGGGTGGTGATGATGGTGAAAGATGGGGGTTTTATGGGTGGTGGTTTATGGGGTGGTGATTATGATGATGATGATGTGAAAGTGAAAAATATGGTTGGGTGGTGGTGGTGATGATGGTGAATGGGTGAAGGATGATGATTGATGAAAGATGATGATGATGGTGGTGGTGGGGGGTGATGATTGGTAATTTATGATGAGAAAATTTAAAGATGATGAATTTGGGGGTGGTGGTGGGGTGATGGGGATAGATTAGGTTTATGATGAGATGGTGATGTGAAAGATGATGAAAGGTGTGATTTAAAAGGGGGGTATGATGAAAGATGATTGGGTGATGAATGATATGATGATGAAGATATTGGGGATGAAGAAAGATGATGATGATGGTGAGATGGAATTTATGATGATAATGGTGGTGAATTTATGGTTTATGATGGTGGGGGGTGGGTGGTGATGGGTGATGATGATGATGGATGTGGTTGGGGTGGTGATGATGGTGGGTGAAAGGGGATGGTGAAAGATGATTGGGTGAAAAGAGATGATGGTGATGATGAGGATTATGTTGGGGATGATGGTGATTGATGATGAGGATTGGGGGTGGTGATAAAAGATGATGAGATTTGGGGGTGGGGGTGGGGTGATGATGTTTAAAGATGATGATATGAGATGATGATGATGGTGGGGGGGTGGTGAAGGGTGGGATGATGGTGGTGGGATGAAAGAAAATTTGGGTGATGATGATATGGTTGATGATGATGGTGGGTTTATGGTGATGGGGAAAGAGGGAAATTTAATGATTTAGGGGGAAAGATGATGGTGAGAATTTATGGTGTTTTTATGAAAGGGGATGAGGGTGTGGGGATGTGATGAAAATGAAAATGGTGATGATGAGGGGAAAGATATGATGATGAGATTGGTGAGGAATTTGGGGATGAAAGATGGTGATGATTTATGATAAAGTGGGGATGATGATATGAGGGTGAAAGAAAGGTGATGATGATAAGAGGAAAGATGATGGGTGATGTGGGTTGAATTTTGAATGGGGGGAGGGGGGGTGATGATGAGGTGATGATGGTGATGATATGGGGATTATGGTGAATTTTATGATGATGATTATGATGGTGGGTGAGGGGGGTGATGATGGGATGGGTGGGTGATGATTGTGATGATGGGAAGGATTTATTGGGGATGAAAGAAAAGATGAGATGGTGGGTATTGGGGGATGATGATGATATGAGGTGATGAAGGGTGGGGGATGATGATGATGAAAGGGGATGATGATGAGATGGGTGGTGATGAAAGTTTAATGTTTTTGAAAAATGATGATGATGATGATGATGATGATTGGGGGATGATGATGATGATGATGAAAGAGAAAGGGTGGTGGGGGATGAAAGATGAAGTGATGGGTTTAAAGATGATGATGGTGATGATTTAGTGAGATGATTTTTAAAGTGATGATGAAATGGGTGGGGAGATGGGATGATGGGGATGATGAAAGAATGATGGATGATGGTAATTATGAAAGATGAATTTATAAAGATAATGATGAAAGATGATTATGATGGTTTATGATATGAGGGTGGGTGATGGGTGGTGATGGTGATGTTTATGAGGATTTAAAGAATGGGGGATGGGGATATGTGATGATGAAAGATATTAGATGATTTATGGTGGGTGATGATGATTATGGTGGGTGAGGTGGGTGATGGTTATGGAAAGATTATGAATTTATTTTGAAGAAAGGAAGGATGGAAAGATTGGGGAGGGTGATGATTTAAAGATGATGGTGATGGTGATGACGTGATGTATGAAAGATGATGAAAGGTTATGGTGATTTGGGGTGAGGATAAAGTGACGATGGGCGTGA
>NC_051427.1:4809481-4811981 GCF_015228065.2 Penaeus monodon
TCTCCTCTCTCTTTCTCCCTCTCTCTCTCTCTCTCTCTCTCTCTCTCCCATCTCCTCTCTCTTTCTTTTCTCTAACTCCTCTTTTCTCTTCTCTCTTTCTTTCTTTCTCTAAATCCCCTCTCTCTCTCTCCTCTCTTCCCTCTTTCTTTCCTTTCCCCTTCCTCCCCCTCCTCTCTCCTCTCTCCTCCGTTTTTTTCTCCTCTCTCCTCTCTCTCTCCTCTCCCTCCTTTTCATCTCTCTCCTCTCTCTCTTCTCTCTCTCTCTCTTCTCTACTCTCTCTCTCCTTTTTCCCTCTTTCCCCTCCTCTCTCTTCCTTTTCTCCTCTTTCTCACTCTCTCTCTCTTCTTCTCTTCCTCTCTCCCTCTCTTCTTCTCTTCCTCTTCTCTTTTTCTCCTCTCCTTTTCTCCTTTTTTTCTTCTCCTTTTTCTCTCCTCTCTCTCCCCTCTCTCTCTCCTCTCTCTCCTCTCTCCTCTCTTCTCTCTCCTTCTCTCTTTCTTTCTCTAACTCCTTTTCTCTCTCCTCTCTCCCTCTCTCTCTCTCTTCCTTTCTTTCTCCATCTCCTCTCTCTCCTCTCTCCCTTTTTCTCTTTTCTCCCTCTCTCTCTCTCTCTCCCCTCTTTCTCCTCTCTCTTTTCTCTCTCTCTCTCTCTCTCCTCGTTTTCTCTTCCCTCTCCCCTCCTTTTCTCCCTCCTCTCCTCTCTCTCTCCCTCTTTTACCTCTCTCCCTCTCTCTTCTTCCCCCTCTCCCTCTCTCCTCTCTCCTGTCTCTCTCTATCCCTCTTCTCCTTTTCTCTCTCTCTTTTCTTTCTTCCCCTCTTTTCTATCTCTTCCACTCTCTTTCTCTATCTCTCCTCTCCTTCTCTATCTCTTCTCTCTCTCTGTCTCCCTCTCTTTCTCTAACTCTTTCTCTTCTCTTTCCCCTCTCTTTCTCTCTCTCTCTCAATCTCTCTCTCTCTCTCTCTCTTTCTTTCTCTAACTCTTTCTCTATCTCTCCTCTCTCTTTCTCTATCTCTCCTCTTCTCTCCTCCCTCTTTCCTCTCTCCTCTCCCCCCCCTCTCCTCCTCTCGTTTTTTTTCCCCCCCTCTCTCTCCTCTCTATCTATCATCTTCATCTATCTATCTATCCCTCTTTCTCTCTCTCTCTTTCTCTCCCTCTCTCCTGAACACCTACATAGATATAATTAGTAATGGTCAGGTATTTGAGGTTGAGGTTTTAAATAGGTACAGGTATTTTGCACCAATATTATAATCATACCTTGCCATTATATGCACAGGTACGTACCCTGTTATTCCTTCTGCTGAGATATAATGCTTTGAAAACGTTTCTACTAAGCTTGAGAATGGCCGCCGTATGTAATGAATAATTATTCTTCTGAGACACAAACATTTCACTCAACAATCTATTAAAAGCTTTTCCGTGATTATAATTATATATTGCGAGCATATTATATACCATGTGCGCTGTATGTGAGCCCAGAAGGGGACTTATCAATATAAGGGTAGAAAATTATCGTGATATATCACTCTACTGATATGTAAACCATTGACTCTGAATTCTTATGTTTTTTGTAAATGTCCTCAACTGTTGATATACCTACGTTTTGTATGTGAAATGTGAGGGACTTATTAAGATCGTGGTAAAGATAAACTAAGTTACCTTATCCTTTTGAGATGTAAGCTTTGTCACAATAAATTCGTTAAAATAAAAAGAGAGTCTCCCTCTTTCTCTCTCTCTCTCTCTCTCTCTCTCCTTTCTCTCATCCCTCTCTATCTCCCCCTCGCTCTCTCTCTCTTCCCCCTCTCCCCTCTCTCTCTCCTCTCTCCAAAATTAAATCTTGTATTTGAGCTCCCCCTTGAAATGAATGCATCTTTGTTTCATTATTTAAAAAAAAAATTCCATATTTTAGACAATCCACCAATTACTCTTTGTCTCTAACATACTTTTTATGAAAACTTCAGCAACGCCCATTGTTATATGTACTACCCAAAAGCAAAAATAAACATTGTATTAATAATAGTAAAGCTGATATTACGATAAAAATTCTTACTGGATAATGGCGAGGGTGATAAAGATAATAGTAATGATGGTGATGATAATGATATATACACTTTATACTGACATACTCCTACAAAACAAAATGGCGGTGCCTATCGGTTTAAACTCACCTGTTTTCCCGACGCCTTTTCGTAATTCGCTGAAAGAAAAAGAAAAATATATCAAAATGTGGATAGGGTATTAAAAGCCGTTTTTCTTTCTTTCTTTCTTTCTTTCTTCTTCTTATTCATGAGGGTAAAACTCAATAACATACCGTAATAACATGCTACTTGAAAATCTGCTCCAAGCGTGACTTGCATCTTTTAACTAACTGTGTTGTATCCTCGTTGAAATTTGAGACTGAGGTGCCACAGCGACTTATCGTCAACTTAACTAATATTTCTGTTATCACTGGTATCCTCACTAGTATTATCGGTATTATCTTAAATAACAGTAGTGTTATTATCA
>NC_051427.1:4814481-4816981 GCF_015228065.2 Penaeus monodon
CAGATTGACAACCTGACTGTATGAATGAATGGCCATCTAGCTGATTGACTGGTTGACTGACTGATTGACCAGCTTACTGACTGAGTAAAGGTCTGGCTGATAAACCTACTGCCTTATTAACTAC
The DNA here is from genome assembly GCF_015228065.2 of Penaeus monodon. Taxonomy (NCBI): domain Eukaryota; kingdom Metazoa; phylum Arthropoda; class Malacostraca; order Decapoda; family Penaeidae; genus Penaeus; species Penaeus monodon. Next base: position 4,814,606 of record NC_051427.1, read on the forward strand.
TTAACTGACTGATTAACTGATCGACTAACCCTCTGGCTGATTAATCTGCTGCCTCACTGACTAACTGACTGACTGATTGACTGACTAACTGACTGAAACTGGCTGACTGATTTTTTGACTGAATAGCCGTTCGACTAAATACCTAACTGCCCGACTGACTGACTGATTACTTGATTGGTTGAATAACTGACTACCGGTATCATTGCCTGACTGACCGACTACCTGTCTGATTAGATTATGAACTGACTGGTTGAGTGAATAATTAAATGAGTGACTGGTTAACTGACCGGCATTGATTGACAGAATAAGCGTCTGACTTATTAACCTACTGCCTCTCTGGCTGACTTACTGATTAACCAACCACCTGACTGACTGACTGACTGACTCTAACTGCCTGCTTGTCGGTTATACTGACTGAATGACAGGCTGACTTGCTGCCTGTTTGCCTGTCATATTGACTGACTCACCTCCTGACTGACGGACGGACGGACGGACGGATGGACGGACTGACTGACTGACTGACTGACTGACTGACTGACTGACTGACTGACTGACTATCTGCTTGCCTGTCAGCCTGCCTGCCTGCCTGCCTGCCTGCCTGCCTGACTGACTGACTGACTGACTAACTGTCTTGGCGCCTAGCTGAATGACTTTACAGAAAGCCAGCAAGACGCACCGAAAACAGACAGTGAGACAGACGAAAAGACAGAGAGAGCGAAAGGTGTAAAAGGAAAGGAAGACAAAAAAATCGATGAAATTCTCTCGCCGGCAACTCACACGGAGCAATCAGCTGTTGTGAGGCGGAGGAGTGACGTCATCACACATGTATAGGCACGCCATTCTCGCCCTTATTCCCACACCTCATCCCTCCCCCCCTTCCCCCTATGAGGTTTTCATGCTGCCGTGGACCCTGTAGGGATCTTACACCCCTGTGGCTTAGCTATGGACGAAGAGAAATGCTCATGCTTGCAACACGCCTGCAATCCACCCAGGATGTGGATCAGCGACGAGCCAGCTACTTGCCTCCAGCTTTTTTGCCAATCCACCTGTCGTCGTCGACCTGAGGTTGGCGTTCGAGTTCGCAGGGAGGAAGGCAGACGGCAGGCAGCAGGCAGCGATGACCGAAGTTCCTCTGCCTTGCTCCTCGCAGCCTTTATCAACGGGCACATTTTTTTTTTCTCTCTCTCTTTCTTTCTTTTTTTTTATCGACGCTGTCTCCAGCAACTGCAGCACGTTGCCGCCACTGCCACAGGTCATACATAGTGCCGTTATCCGACCCTATTGTGCTTACTTGTGATGTTTTCCCGAACAATTATCTGCGTGCCCTAATGACTGTGCCGCCGCGTCCGGTGACCGCTCTGCAATTGCTTTTATCCTCTTCCGCTGCTTTTGTGTTACTTTTCTTGTTTCCGTAATGTATTTCATATTTTCAGTATTATAACTTTTAAGTACTGTCTACGAGTATTCGCCCCCCATACTTATCCCTTATCCTGCAGAATTATAGAGATGTGGATAATAGAAATACAATAGAAATACAAGATAATAGTATATTTAAGAAGGTCATCAGGTGTGTGATAGCAAAGTACGGTAACTGGCTGACGAATACCTGTTTTCGTACTATTTGCTGCGTCGTTCACTCGTAACGCAGTTGTACTCATTCGCTACACACACCTGGGAAGGGGGGAGGGTGTGGGAGAGAGAGGGAGGGAGTGAGGAAAAAAAAGGAAATAAAGAGGTAAGGAAGGAGGAAGGGAAAGAGGGAGAGAGAGAGAAAGAGAGAGAGAGACAGACAGGCAGACAGACAAACAGGCAGACAGACAAGAGAGGAAGGAGAAAGGGAGATCAACAAACAGAGATAGACAAACAGAGACAGACAAGAGAGGAAGAAGAAAGGAAGACAGACAAACAGAGAGGAAGACCAACACCCACATATCGAAAGAAGGAAAAGACATAAAAAATGCAAAACGAACACAGAGAGAGAGAAAGAGAAATAAAAAAATTAAGAGAAAGAGAAAGAAAAAGAGAAAAAAGAAAAAGAAAAAAAGAGGGAAGGAGGGAGGGAGAGATAGAAAGAGAGAGAGAGAGAGAGAGAGAGAGAAAGAGAAAGAGAAGAAGAAAGAGAAAGGGAGAGAGAGAGAGAGAAAAGAGAGCGAGCGAGAGAGAGAGAGAGAGAGAGAGAGAGGAGACCAGGAGAGGAAGCGCATTCCATCCCAGCCTCCCACACTGATAGACGTCGCCCCTGCCTCGAGCCGCGACCAGAACATTTTTAAACTCTAGTGTATTATTTGGTGCCCAAAGCAAGTTCAAGCTTATGTCCGGGTAAAATGAAAACACATGGATGAACAAAATAGCTATATTCAATATTTCTTTTATGTA
>NC_051427.1:4831981-4834481 GCF_015228065.2 Penaeus monodon
CTACTTTCGGTTGTGACGGAGTACCGGAATGCGGAGGTCGGACTTGCGAGCACATACGGGTCAACGGTACATAACCTGCGTGCGGAGGTACAGCGGCCGGCGGGCGAGGAAGCCAAGGTGCTGTCAACCCAGAAGTCTGCGTCTCTCTCCCCCGCTTGACCAAAAAGTACCGTGAAGGTAGACGGAAGGTTCCCCGATCGTCTTGAAGATGGCCCAAGTCGGTCGTTCGGGAGTTCACTCGCTCGCTCGCTCGTTCGCTCGTTCGAAAGGAAAACCCTGCGGGCATGGGGGTGCCGAAGGCATAGCGTGGCACAGTGGTGGGGCGTCGTGCCACTACACCATTAACCTCCCCGTCGAACAAACCAAACGCCCGCCCGCCCACCCACCCCACCTTCTTCTTCCCTGGCTTTCTACCTGAGTGTATATATTCATCCTCACGATTAACCGGAAGTTACGGCCCACCTCGGTCTTCCAAGCGCCCGGCCTCATAAACTTACGGAATTAGTGGGACATTTGCATATTAGATTAGAAATTCTGGTTCTGCGGGCGGTCTCTCGCTCACCCACTGTGAGGTAAGGCCGGTGCAGAGGAAGGTTCTCCGGGTCTCTCTCTCTCTCTCTCTCTCGGTTCTCCGGGTCGGTTCTTCGGTCGGTTCTCCGGGTCGGTTCTTCGGGTCGGTTCTCCGGGTCGGTTCTCGGGTCGGTTCTCCCGGTCGGTTCTCCCGGTCGATTCTCCGGGTCGGTTCTCCGGGTCGGTTCTCCGGGTCGGTTCTCCGGGTCGGTTCTCCGGGTCGGTTCTCCGGGTCGGTTCTCCGGGGTTACCTCGATAGATTACCGAGATAGTCTCGGTCTTCTTGAGTCTTGTTCTCACGGGATCGGATTGCCAGGAAAAGATTCTACCAAGTGGTTACCGGTCTGGTTTACTCGATCGATCTACGGTCGATCCTCCATCGTTCTCCAAGGTTCCGACGGTTACCAGGTCATGTTTCGGTCATCACACGAGTCGGTCTCCGGTAGTCTCTAGCGTTCTCAAACAGTCGTTTCTCAGAGTTAGATTTGGTACGGAAATTTCTCCTGGATGGATTATATTCCGGATCGGTCTCGAATAAGTAATCTACTCGTACTCACTGAACCGGTATCACGAATCCTTTTAGTCATCTCACGAGTCGTCTCTCCGAGGTTCTCCGTCGATTTTCTTCGTCTCCGATAGTTCCATGTTCTCTCGGGTTTTCACAAAGTCCGATTCTCGTCGGTTCTGTCTTCCCAGGTCAGTTTCCCCCCGTCTTTCTCCGGAACATAACTCCGTCTCTCAACGGATGATTTTTCGGTTTCTCAGGTCGTTCTCCGAGCCGTTTCCCCGTCGTTTCCCGGCGTTCTTTCGTTCTCCACGAATCTACCAGTTCTTCGGATCTTTCGATCGGCTCATTTCCGTCGTTTCTCCGAATGCATACTCTGCGTTCCTCCGCAATCTCGTCTTCTCCGTTCGTTCACGGTCATTTCACACGGCTCCGTGGCGAATTCTCCGGCTCGTTTCGAGTGGTCACAGGGACTCGTTTCGTCGGATTTCCGGTCGGTCCGCGCCGGGTGGTTCGTGGTATCGTTTTCCGGTCGTCTCCGGGTGGTTTGGTCGTCTGCGTTCCGGGTCGGTTTCGGGACGGTTTTCGTGTTTGGGTCGGTTTGATGAATAAATAATAAATGATAACGATAGATGACATAAATAATAACAGCATTGATATATAAACAATGGATACAAAAAATAGATATAACAATAAATGAAAAAGAAATAAATAGATGAAAAAATAGATAAGCAAAAAATAAAAAATAAATCAATAGACAAATGAATGAAAGATTAATAATTAAAGAGATCGGTCGAATAAAAATAAATGACTAAAATAAATGAAAATAACTCACTGAACACGATAAATCAAGATAATACACTCTAAGCAACTCCAAACAGTACAACAAAGTCAATAATAGAATGTCTTTCAAACAAAAGTCAATATTTCTTCGTCTTTCAAACAAAAGTCAATATTTCTTCGTCTTTCAAACAAGAAAAGCCAATAACCCTTCTCTCAAACACAATAATTTTTCGTTTCATCAAAGAAAAGTCATTGATTCGAAACAACGAAACACAATAATTCCCCGCTTTTCAACAACAAAAGCCAATTGCTTTTCTCTCAACAACGAAACACAACAATTCTTCATCTTTCGAACAAAACTCAATAATTCCCCGTCTTTCAACAACAAAAGCCAATAACTCTGCTTCCCTCAAACACAATCATTCTTCATTTCTTCAAACAAAAGTCAATAATTCGAAACAACGAGACCCGTGCGAACTACCTCACAGCTCGTTCGAAAAGGGAAGAAACTCGTTAGCGAATTCCGGATCGACGCCCAGTGTAGAGTTCGTGCTATTTTTGGCCGCCTCGTCTCCGGGATGAGTGATGATGCTATGACGTTCCGCGGTGAATGTTGGAGGAGAGAGGGTTTGTGTGTGTGGG
>NC_051427.1:4846981-4849481 GCF_015228065.2 Penaeus monodon
TAGTGTATATATGTATACATATATATATATATATATATATATATATATATATATATATATATATATATATATATATATATTTATTTATTTATTTTTTATTTATTTATTTTGTGTGTGTTTGTGTGTGTGTGTGTGTGTGTGTGTGTGTGTGTGTGTGCGTGTAGGTGTAGGTGTAGGTATGTGCGTGTGTGTGTGTGCTTATGTGTGTGTACGTTTGAATTTGCGTGTGTGTATCTGTGCTTTTGTGTTTTCTTATGCGTGCTTGTCTTTGCGTTTTTATTTATATGCGTATATGTACATTGATAAAATACTTCCGCTCCTACCATCATCAAAGTACTCATAGTCAGTCTCTCAAAATATCTTCATAACCTGGAACACGAAACGAAAAAAAAAAAAAAAAAAAAAAGGAAGGAAGAACACGAAACGAAAAAAAAAAAAAAACTCTCTGGTTAGTTTTGCTCCTCAAGACAAACGGATAAAAACATCTCTGAGGAAATAAAAGCCGAGGATTTTCCTTTTCTCAGAATTAAGGCAAAACTCCGAAGCTTCCGAAGATGAAAGCAGGTTTTAGAAGCAACTTTGCCAACTCGGGATCACATCCATTGCACTAAATCAATTGATATTTGGGATAAAAGGGGCTCTAAATCACCGAATATCTGAGGTTTTAAAAAGGTTCTAAATCAATTAATATTTGGAATAAAAGGGCTCTAAATCACCGAATATTTGAGATCTAAATAAGGTTCTAAATCAATAAATATTTGGGATGAATAGGGTTCTAAATTAACGGATATTTAAGATTTAAACAAAAAAAGTTCTCAATTGATATTTGGGATGAAGAAGGCCCCTAATCACAGATTATTTGAGATTTTAGAATAAGTTCTAAATCACCGGATATTTGGGATGAAAATGGCTCTAGATCAACGAATATTTGATATTAAAGAAGGATTAATAATCAGCGAATATTTGGGATGGAAAAGGCTCTAGATAATTAATATTTGAAATTAAAAAAAGGCTCTAAATTAACGAATATTTTTTTTAATGAAAAAGGCCCTAGATCAATTGATATTTAAGATTAAAAAGGGCTCTAAATTAACGAATATTAGGGATAAAAAAAAATTAATCTCTAGGTCATGAAAATTCAAGTGAAAAGGGCTTTAAATCAACAAAATTTCATGAAAGAGATTTCTAAATAAACGAATATTTTGAGATTTAAAAAAGACTATAAATCAAGGAAAGTTCAGCATAAAAAAAATCTAAATCATGAAAGTCAACACAAATTCAGATCATAAAAAAGCTCTAAATGAACGAAAATTCAAATCATAAAAAACTCTAAATGAACGAAAATTCAGATCATAGAAAGCTCGAAATGAACGAAATTTCAGGATAAAATACGATCTAAATCAACGAACATTAAAGTTTAAAAAAAAAAAATTAAATCAATGTAAATTCAGGATAAAAAAAAAAAAGAATTTCTAAAACAGCGAAAATTCAGGAAAAAATAGTAAAGAAAACCAGCATTAGTCTTTTAATATGAGAAAGGATATGATTTTTTTGGTGGACTTAATATACAGTAATTGGGGAAGTAGAAAAGAGATAAAAAAAAAATGAGAGAAAAGACGTGGAGGAAAAAGGAAGATTTACTATTCATAATATTCTACCAAAAAGAAATATATATTTTCTTTTCATTTCTCTTTGAGCCATCACTGATGCGGTGTTTGACGATCTCCTTGACGCCATGTTGACATTGTGTAGCTGACCGGGTCTTTATATTGTAATAGCCCCATGATCCCTCCCCAGACATAGATAGACATGTGTGTGTGTGTGTGTGTGTGTGTGTGTGTGTGTGTGTGCGTGCGCGCGCGAGTGTATATGTTTATACGTGTGTGTGTGTGTGTGTGTGAGTGTATATGTTTATACGTGTGTGTGTGTGTGTGTGTGTGTGTGTGTGTGTGTGTGTTTGTACGTCTGTGTCTGTGTGTGTGGTAAACTAAAAACTATTAGACAAAAATCCCAGATAAAAAAAAAGACGAAAAAGGAATAACAAAAAAGATCTGACGATTCCGATAAAAAACGGAGATAAAACCAAAGGGGTAGAAAGAGGAGGAGGAGGAGGAGGAGACAGGGGACGAGAAAGATAGAGGAAGATAGAGGAGGAGGAGGAGGTTTGAGAGGAGAGAAGGAGGAAAGAGATAGAGATAGAGAGATAGAGTGTGTGTGTGTGCGAGTGTATATGTTTGTACGTGTGTGTGTGTGTGTGTGTGTGTGTGTGTGTGTGTGTGTGTGTGTGTGTGTGTGTGTGTGTGTGTATGTCTGTGTGTATGTCTGTGTGTGTGTGTGTGTGTGTGTGTGTGGTAAACTAAAAAATATAAGATAATAATCACTGATAACAAAAAAAGACAAAACAAGAATAACAAAAAAGGTGTGATGATTCCGATAAAAAACGGAGATAAAATCAAAGGAGTAAAAGAGGAGGAGGAGGAGGAGGAGGAGGAGGACACAA
>NC_051427.1:4871981-4874481 GCF_015228065.2 Penaeus monodon
TATACAGCATACATTTTCCTCTTTCTTTCCCTCCCTCTCTTCCTTTCTCTCTTACTCATTCCACCCTGTTGCAATGAAAGGAGATCTTACTAAGTACAAAACCACTCTACAGTATACAGATTTTCTCGAGCGTAAAGGAACATGATAGCATATACAAGACAGCAGCGCGTGTGAGAGGGAGCACGTAGCCAGGCGTTTAAACAGCAATTTGAGAACGTTTGTGCAGGTGCACGAATGAAGGTCCAGACTGTGGAGTTGCAAACAGGCCTCGTTGTCCTTCTTGTGCGCTGCCCAACGACCATGATTTATGAAGTTCTGTTTCCCGTTTGCTTCGGAGTTCATACAGCTCGAGTCGGAGTTTCGATTTCGGTTCGAGTTGTTTCAGATTGATTTGATTTTTTTATTATTGTTTACCATTTTCTCGTTTATATATATATATATATATAATATATATATATATATATATATATATAATGTATGTATTATTATATATATATATATATATATATATATATATATATATATATATATATATGTATATATATATATATATATTACATATTATATATATATATTCTTTTTTGTTTTTCTTTGCTCGAGGTTGATTAACGTCGATCTTTTTTTCATGTTGATATCCAATTAGTTATTTTTCACTTGGGTTATTACTGATAATCATTAAATTATTTTTGCCTTTGCTGTAATTTTCATTTATGGGCAATCATTTCCATCTGATTCCTCTTTGATTTCCATAAAACGATTTTTAATTCGCCATGATATCAATTTCCGCTCAACTATATTCCACTTGATTCTGATATGCAGTCACCAGTCTCCCATTTAACTCACGTCTGATTTAAATTCCAAATAAGTACCACTGTACTATGAAAAAAAATATTGTTTTTTACTTTTTCCTCTTTTGTAAAAATAGAATATCCATTTTAATCAACAGAATGAAGCATTACGAACCTGAATTTGAATTTAAAAGCTCCACTCGACTCGCAAGATCAACCGTCTCCTCGCTCATCATTTCACCCGGCAACAGTAATTGCAATTATATCGCTAATTATTTCTAAGCACCACTGTACTATAAAACCACTTCAGTGAAGAAAAGGAAAAAGACCATTTTAACTAATAGAATGAAGCATTATGAGTCTGACTCTGGATTCGAATGCTCTACTCGACACGCAAGTTAAACCGTCTGCTCTCTCTTCACTTCACCCGCCAACAGTAATCGCAATTATTTCGCTTAACCCCCTACGACCCTCAGGCCTCTGTTGCAATGGGCTTTGATGTTCAATGAGCCTCACTCTGCATGTAAATTCTGCGCCATGCTCCCTCTCTGTTCTCCAGCGAATGAGGCGTCTCGGTCCGGTTGTGGAGTCGGCTATGGCGGTTGTGTTGCCCCGCTCGTTGAGGCTATGGCGGCGATGGCGGGCGAGGAGTAGGTTGGCGCGATTTTTTTTTTCTTTTTTTTTTTTTTTTTTTTTAAGGTGGTTGTCGGTTGTTTGTTTGTGCGAATGCGTGGTCGATGGATTGGATGATAGGTTGGCGCGATTTTTTTTTTTTTAAGGTAGTTGTTGTTTGTGCGAATGCATGATCAATGAATGCGTAGATAAATATTTATACGTACATATAAACACATGCACTCAAGCACGTACTACGTACGTGCTTGAGTGCAAGGTAAACACACACTCGAACAAGGGCGCATATAAACACGCAGACATGCACGTACAGACTCGTATACAAATATAAACATAAATACAACCAAATAGATAAACAAATAGGTCATTTGATTGATCTTAGACATAAACAAATTGTGAAATAACTAGGAAGATAAACACACACAAACACACACTCAGACACACATTCAGACACACACACACACACACACATACACACACACACAGACGCACTCATACAATCAAACGCATATGATTATCAATAACTGAAGAGAAACGCTTTCATTTCTAATCGTCAACCAATTTGCATAAAGTGGACAGCGTCATTTAAGACCAGTAGCATGAAAATTAAGTAGGTTTTATGGGGGTTCGGACGGGAAATGAAACCAGGCTGCGACTAATGAGAATCCAATAACCAATAAAGTATTTTCCAAGCATCACTCTGGTGAGAACAGGGATGGAAGAAAGAAGCTGCGAATGCGTACACGCACGCACGCACACACACACACACACACACACACACACACACACACACACACACACACACACACACACACACACACACACATATATATATATATATATATATATATATATATAGAGAGAGAGAGAGAGAGAGAGAGAGAGAGAGAGAGAGAGAGAGAGAGAGAGATTGAGAGAGAAAGAGAAATGAATAAACATATTTATATATAAATAAATAGATAGATAGATGGATAGATATAGATATTGATATTTACGTGTGTATATGTGCATGTACATTCATATATATATATATATATATATATATATATATATATATATATATATATATATATATATATATA
>NC_051427.1:4904481-4914481 GCF_015228065.2 Penaeus monodon
GTATTCTCTCGAAAAAAGAGACACCCCTATATACGTGGGACTTCCTGCGCTGTTACTCATCAAAGATCCATTTTATCTTGCAACAGAGGTTTCATATTACACAATAAACGCTTCAAATTCATCAACATCATTTATAGTGATACTGTACCCACATCCATAGAATATACACACCTCGTTTACCTTTTATACTGCAGGTTACAGAATATGTATGTCGCATATAATATAAAGACCTTAGTTTATAATGCAGAGCTCACACAGTATAATATAGTTTGTACGTTGCAAAGTTGAATGTTAAGTTTATATTGCGTTGTTTATTTCTATAGTTATTTTTGTCAAGCTGGTTCTTTGTTCTTTGTGATAATCGGGTTGTAAAATTTAGTTTATGAAAAAAATAACAAAAAATAAAGAAAAAGGAAAGAAAGAAAAAGTAAATGATAATATATATATATGAATATAAATGTGTATGTATAGATAGATATATAGATAGATAGATAGATAGATAGAAAGATATGTGTGCGTGTCTCTCTCTCTCTCTCTCTCTCTCTCTCTCTCTCTCTCTCCTCTCTCTCTATATATATATATATATATATATATATAATATATATATATATAAAATATATATATATATTATATTATGACATTTATATATATATATATATATATATATATATATATATATATATATATATATATATATATATAATATAGCACCGACAGTAGTCGTAAATAGTAGTAAATAGGTAGAGTTTATAGTAAGTGTTTTCCCGGAGAGATAATGTGATTTGATGCGTGTGCGTGTGCTTAATATGGACACACACACACACATAGGTCATACGTCCTTCCCCAAGAGGAAGGACGTATGACCTATGACCTGTGGCCTCTCACGATGCGTCATCTTCCCCTCGATGACCTAACCATCCTACGAGGCCAGGTCAGTCTCGTCAATCGCCACGCCCATTTACACAAAGGTCCAATCAGGTGAAGGGAGGTTATTAAATGTCTTTCGAGCGAGCGAGTTCACCTGGACCGTGACGTCACACGCGTCCGAATCGGCAGGTCATGGCTTTGGAAATCTGTGAAGTGGTTGTTTCTGGCTGTGTTTGTTCGTCGGGGAGAATGTGTCTGTTTGTTATCCTTTCTTTGTTTTTGTCGTCATTTGTTTATTTGTTTGTTTTTTGCTCTGTTTCTTTTTTTGGTCAGATCGTTGTGGTTTGCGCGTCTGTTCTTTTCCTTTGTTTTACCTTGTTTGTTGTTTGTTTTGTGTTTATATATATATATATATATATATGTGTGTGTGTGTGGGGTGTGTGTGTGTGGGTGTGTGTGTTGGTGTGGTGTGTGTGTGGGGGTTGTGTGTGTGTGTGTGTGTGTGTGTGTTGTCCCGGTGTGTTTGGGGTATGTGTGTGTGGTTTCTCCCCTCTCTCTCTCCTCTCTCTTTTCTCTCTCTTTTCTCTCTCTTTCTCTCTCTCTCTCTCTCTCTCTCTCTCCTCTCTCTCTCCTTCTTATATTGAATACCCTGTCCAGCTCTCTAAGGACGCTGATATACAAGAAGAGGAAAGGGAGGAAAGCGTGATAGAGAGAAGAGAGTGACCAAAAGTAAAAGGGGAGGTTTGGGAAAGGGAGAGAGAAGGGGAAAGAGAAAGAGAGAGAGACTGAGAGGGAAGAGAGAGAGAGAGAAAGGAACTGAGAGGGAAGAGAGAGAGAGAAAGAGGGGTAGGGGGCAGACAAAGAAAAAGAGAGTGATAGTGTTTAGTGATTGAAAAATTTTTAAGGGGGTACCCCTTTTTGGGAGCGCCACCCCTTTGGGCCCAAGCACCCTCCCCAAAGGGAAGGGGCTGGCTCAAAAATCCCCTTTTCCCTTTTAACAATATTGTTATATACTTTTTTATGAGTTTTATTTGGCTGGGGTTATTTTTTAATGTTTAATTTTTTTTTTGTGTGTCTGTTTTTCGTTTTAGTTCAGATTTTAAACCCTTTTCGTGTATCGTTTTTTAAACTTTATTTGCGCTCATATGTATGTTGTTTTAAAATTTTTGAGTTTTATTGAAACCCAGAAAAATAAATTCTATAGATAATGAGAAAATTTAACAAATAGTAAAAACAAAACCAGATGAAAAGCGTCCCCATTTTTTTTTTTTTCGGCCGTCCCGACTTTGTCTGGCGGGCAGTTTAATCAAAGGCCGTAGGGAAGCGGGGATCTGGGATCCCCCCTTTTTTTTTTTCGAGCTGAAAAGGACCCCCCGACCCAAAAAAAGTTAAGTAGAGTGATTGTTTATGGCCACGAAACCAAAGGCAAAAATAATAAGGAAGCTTTGAAAGTTGTATGAGACTTGAATTTTTTTTGCTGGACCGTCTAGTTTTATTTTTTTTTGAGCCTTTATTTTTGTTTCGTTTTGATCTTTAATTTATTTTTATTTTTGTGTTTCAGTTTCTTTTTATTGGTGTTCTTGTTTTATGTTTCGGTTTTAACTTTATTAGTTTTTTTTTAAACCCCAGTTTTATTTTTAGTTTTTAATTGTTCTTTCTTAGTGGTTTTTTGTTTATATTTTTGTTTTTGGGTTTTCTTGTTTTAAATAAATGTAGAATTTTACCTTTGTTTTGGGCCCCTACCAAAAACCTGCCATTTATTTTTTATTTTTGTTGCAACATTTTTTTTAAAAAAGATCAGCCCTTATCCTCTCAAAATCACTAAAAAACCCCAAATAATGGTGGCAGCTGCGGGGATTGCAGTTTTTTGTACTTTTTTACGGTTCCAGAGTCCATTTCTTAGCTTGTAATTTTTTTTTTTTTCTTTTTGAAACCCGGGTTTAGTTACTGGGGTCACAATTTTGGTTTAATTTTTTGTTTTAGTTCTGATTCATTTTTTTTGGGTTTTTTGTTTTATTGGTTTTGTTTGAAATCCAATGTTTTTTTGGTTTATTTTTATTGTTTTTAGCTCTGTAATCGTTTTTTTTATCGTTTTTTATGTTTTTTTTTTACTATTTTTTTTTGGTATGGCAGTACAGTAATTTTTTTTACGTTTTATATCAATGCTTTTATGTTTTTAATAGTCCCTTTTCTCCCTTTAAAAAATTCAAAATGTTTTCCCTTGCAGTACTGTTTCGGGCAAATGTTTGTGGTCTGTGATTTGGTGCCCCCCACAGTGATCGTGTTGTTTTTCCCCCCGTTAGTTTCAAAACAGTCTTCCGATCGGCGAAAATGGCGGATGGCCTCGTAAAAAAAGGGGGAGCTGTGGGTGGGAAAAAACCCGCAATTCTTTAGAGCTGTTTTTGAACCAGACTTTCAAGGAGCAGAGGCGAAAGAGATGCCACCCAAACCCTGAAGGATCAAGCATCCCCTTTTAGAACAGTTAGTGCGCAGATGGGGTAAATTTGCGTGCCGAGGTCAAGGAGATTGGTGACAGAAATAACCCCCTGACGATGAGGTGCTACCCTTTCGAGCCCTTGTGAACCGCCATTTTAGTTACGTCCAGCCCTAGGTATACGAACCGTGCAGTCTGAAAGGACAAATACTGATGAGAGAGGGGCCAAGATCATGACAGGTTGAGTACGCACACTGGATCCAGCCTAACCAAACCCCTGCCGAGCGTACTCCACATAGCGGATAAAATCTGCTGCCCTTTTCCCAGACCGGAACCTTACCTTTTTTTTCTCTGAAACCGGGGCCCGTTCCGTTGTTTGAAGCAAAAACTCCAGCAGCAGATGTTTTCCCCAAAAAAAAAATGAGGGGGGCCCACTGGTTCCCCAGATTGAACTGCAGGTTTGGGAGGTGCAAAAACCCGTGCTGCAAGAATACACGCCGAGGAGATGCAAAAAGGGGTATCAACCCCCCTTGTTCGATGATCCCCAAGATTGGACCCGTTTGCTAGCGTCTTAAAAAAAAAGTTCTGCGAACAATTCCCTTTTCAGAATTTTTGCAGTTTTCTAATAAACGATAGGGATTCCCAAAGTCCACGGGATTTACTCTTGAAAAAAAAGTGTGCCCTTTCGGGTTTTTGGGGGATTGTCCCGGGTACAGATAGGCCACGAGATCTGTTTTTAAAAGAACTTTAGGAACCCTTCCCTTTTGGTACAGGAAAGTGTGCAGGGAAAGAGGATAAAAACACTTGAAAATCGGGCGACTGTAGCAACCGTATTGGGGATCCCCCAAAGACCCCCCGAACAGGTTTTTAGGATTACCCAGGTTTACAGACCCAGACAAAAGGGCTCAAAGATACAAGGTGGAACAAGAAACTGCTGCTTTGGGTGAAAACCATACTGTCTTTTCACCGCCCCCGAGGACTTTCCACCCGTGATCCGAGAGAAACCAAAGGGGATGTATGCGGGGGAGTGGTCAATCGGGACATAATCGGAAAAAAAACTCCCCCCTTTCCAGATAGTCAGGTCAGACAGCGAGCCCGGATAAACCTGACAAAACTTCCTCGGGCTCCCAAAAAAACTGCTCCCGAAATCTAGACAAGCTGGTAGCCCCAAAATGATTCTTACAAGTGAATGGGTCAATTTAAGGTGCCTGATAGACACAGGAAGTAAGCAACCGCTGAAAGCATCCACACAGGGTAAATCTCCTTAAACCTTACCGTAAACCAAGTAGGAAGTTTGGGAGTGCTGGAACCAATTTAGATGTAAGGGGAGTGTGATGTCCGAACCATTATTGGGGAAAAAAGTCATTCGCTATCGGGTTTGTTTTTGTTCAAGGAATCGTTTCCCAGGTGATTTTTTTGATTGGTATGGACATGTGAGCGTTATATTTAGGCTCTTTTCCCAAAAGAAGTACCCACCACAGAACCCTTTTTGCATTTGACGGAGTTAGAGTCCCAGTAATTTTTACGATGCCCTAGTCTCAGAGTAACAGTTGAAATGGGGCAGAGACTAAAAGGGGAAAATGATCAAAGAAAAGTACCCCCCAAAGCTCAGTTTGCTCACAGTCCCCCTTCACCCAAAAAATGGGTCACTTCCTTTCTGCAAAAGTCCTTAAGTTTAGAAAAGCACAAGCAATTTGGTTGAGCCTTTAATGATGCTTTATTTAGCCTAAAAGTGTGGTTACCCCAAACTAAGGGAAACAATCCTTTTGGGGTAGTTAATACCGCAATAAGCCACTTGGGTTTAAAAGGGGAGGAATCTGCTTGGGGCCCTGACCGATGTGCAAGTCAAAACCTCTTAAACCCCAACCCCTGAAACCACTGCAAATGATACGAGGAAAATTGGGGCCCTCACCGGCCCAGCCGTTGGATGTGATGCTGTGCTCCCGCCCCTTTCCCTGTGCCCAGTTTTGGATGCTGATGTGATGCTGCTCCGTTACCTGGTCCAGCGTGGATGTGATGCTGGCTCCCTTCCCTGTGCCCCAGCCCGTTGGATGTGATGCTGCTCCGCCCCCTTATGGTCCAGTCCTTTGGTGCGATGCCTGCCGCCGCCCCCGCCTTCCCCGTGCCCAGCCCTGGAGCTGATGCTGCTGGCCCCCGCCCCCTTACCTTGTCCAACTCCCCTGCATAAAAGGGGTCGTTAACCCCCCGATTTTGACTTTGATGAAGAGGGTTTTGATTTAAAAACAGGGCCCAAAATGGTTTTTGGGTTTACAGCGAAGAGATTTCCCAATTTTTCCCTGAGAAAATTTTTGCCCCTTCCCCTGTGGATGATCTTTACCCCCACCCCCGAGTTTGAGGAAAAAGTTCAAATTTTCACAACACCCAAAAATGCAGCCATGATGGTTTTAATGCTGTGAAGGGGGAACCCAGGTGAGTGTTGTTATGGCCCCAGAATTAAAAAACCCTTAGCCCTTCTGTAGATAACCCAAAGAATTGCCATGTTTAGTCTTTTGGGGACCCGGGAAAAAGACAATTTTCGAGATCCTTGAGAAGTTTTTGGTTTTTTCAGTGCTGAAACTAGGACTAGGGCGATCCGGTGTTACCCAAGAAACGAAAGGTGAGGCCTTTACCCACTGTTACGAGGCTTTGGAGGTTACCAAAAGGGCCCCCGTTTGACATTGTGAACAGTGGATGCAATGGCCAAGGTGGTTTATTGAACCCTCCAAAGTCTTGGCTTTCACCAGGGGTTTCTGTTCTAAGAAGGATGGTACGAAAGGTTTTGTTTGTTTCCGACTATAAACGCAATAACAACGTCTGACTTTTTCCCTTCCCAAGATACAAAGGTTATGATGACTTGCACCCAGAGCGATTTTCACCTCATTGGATGCTCGTTCTGCCTACTGGGCTATCCCGGGGAAAACTAAAGATCGACCTAAGGGGAAGGATGGGGCTCGGTGTGGCAGTTAAGACGAAAGCCATATGGTTTGAAGACCGCCCCAAAACCTTTTAGAGAATATTAATATAATATTGTCTTCCCCTCTTAGGGGCGCCACACAGCTGCTTTCTTGGATGATGTGGTTTTTTTTAGCAGGAGTAAGAGGAGCACCTCGGAATTTACAAGAGACTCTTGAATTGTTACATAGAGTGGGTTTTCGTTTGAACCCCGCAAAATGGAGATAGCCGTACAGAAATTTGAATTTCTTGGCTTTGAATGTAGCGAAGGGGGCCGTCCCAATCCCAAAAAAAATAACTGCTTAGCAGAAAAGAGCCCCCCCGAAAGATGTACGAGGGTGCGCGGTTCCTTGGTGCTGCAGGGTTCTTCCCCGGGGAAAAGATGGGGGTTGCAAGGTTGCAGCCCTTTTACTTCATTTACAAAGGGAAAAACAGCAAATTTATTTGGATGAGGAATGCCAACAGCTTTTGAAAAACCTGAAGTTGCCTTGGGTCTGCCCCCCCCTGCAAAAACCCCCAATTTTAATAAACCCCTTTTAGGTCCCTTGTGACGCATCAAAAAAGCTATTGGGCCCCCTTTTAGCAGGGATGCAGAAGGCACACTCTTTTTCTAGGTATTTCTCCAGAAAAAAGAACCGGGAGACTCGCTACAGTGCACTGACAGTGAGGCACTTTTGTGTTGAGGGAGTAAGGGCCTTCGACCCTCGTTTATGGACAAAAATTTTACGGTGATACCCATCCCGCCCTCTGGTTTATGTGTTTACCAGGAAAACCAAAAATTTCCAAAGGGTGTCTCGATGTGTATGACCTCAACAATAAAATTTGATATCATCTAAAAAAGGAGTATACCCCATGTTTCCGTATGATATAAGAGCTGAAATGTGTGGTTGTGCCACAAGAACTGGAAGTAAGACCCCCTGGTTTTGCGTGCAGAACAGCTAAAAAAACCCTACCTGGGCAAGCGTTTAGACCTCGATGGTATTAGTTCCAACTGCAAAATTTCCAGCATCCCTTTGCTGAATTTTAAGTTGGGGAAAGGGGGCTTGTACCTTTGCAGGATAGGTGACCCGGGTTCTTGCAGGGTTTTGGTGCCTCGCCATTTTAGAGAATCAGCATTACGTCTTCCCAGCCTCACCCCCGTCAGCACACCAGGTTATTTAGAACATTAATAAAGCCAAAAAAAATGTTCTATTTCCCTAATATGCTCTTTTATAAAAAAGTTTTTTAAGACCTGTCCAGACTGCCAGAGAAAAAAAGGCTGCCCAGCAAAAATGCACCATAGCTGCAGCCCAGAAGTTGCCCGTCCCCTTTAAAGGGTTTTTGCAGGAAATGATTCAATTTCCCAGACGGAAAGAGGAAATATTTAACCTTAGTGATGTTGACCATTATCCCGTTAGTGGGGTTAGTACCCCTGGTGATAAGCGGCTAAATATTGCCACTGCATTCATTGACGGTTTGTCCCGTGATGGGCCCCCCCCAGAGTTGCAGACAGTGGGGGAGCAGAGTTTAATAAAACCCCTTGGGTTCTGTTTGCCGTGAACTCCAAAAAAAATTTAGTGACCCCACCGTCAACCCAAGCAAATGGTTTTGGTAGAAAGAACCAACAGAGTGGTAAAGAAGCTCTGATTTTCTCTATGTGACCAGGCTGCATTTACGGGATGAGTCCTTCCTCGGTGAGGTTTTCTCTAAATACCCCTTTTACACCGCTCTGTAAAGGAACAGCCCTTACATTTGTTTTCCCGGGTCATCCAATGATATGCCCCTAGGATGACATGAAAACCCGGGTTTTGATGATGCGCACCCTTATCTTGCGCACAGAGCAGTTAGCCGGACTGTGCCCAGGAAGCAGCAGGAAAGCTCGAATGGGTTGGCCCCGGGATTAGATCGGAAAGTCAGGAAGCATCGTTTTGAAAGGGAAAGGGCATTTGGTTCTTACAAAGGTATACAGGCGACAAATACGTTTTGCCCTTGGGAAGGCCCCGCCCGTTTTCAAGAAATTAGGGCCTGTTGTATCCTAGTAAGGAACTGTAGGCGAACTTGAGCGTAGAGTTTATGCTAATTTCTTTAAACCCTATTTTCCACCCCAGGAATTTCATTGCCACATGAGGCGGAGATGATGAAATGCATCTAGAAGCAGAGGGCCCCCTTGCTATTTCTTGCGCTGCCGTTTAGCCGAGATGGGTTTTCAGTGCAATCATTTCAAAAGGAAGGATCCAGACCTCGGACCCAAACCCGCGAACCCGGGCAGTGGTCACGTTTTCTGGCAAACCCTAGGTCAGTGATTGTGTGACTATGTATATATTGAAAAATTTGTCTTTATATAAGTATGATGCTAATGTCGGGCAGTTATAATTTTAGAACCTAGTGGGTGTTCTATGCTGATACCAAAAGTAAAAGGAAAACCCATTATGTACTTTACTTTTTTTTTTTCTGTCTCTTTTAGGTGAAAGGCTTTATGGGGAAGGGTTTTTTTGGTGAAGGGTTTTTTGGTGAAGGCTTTTTTGGGGAATGGCTTTATGGTGAATGGCTTTTAGGTGAAGGCTTTTTTGGTGAATGGTTTTTTTGGTGAAGGCTTTTTTGGTGAATGGGTTTTTGGGGAAGGTTTTATGGGAATGGTTTTTATGGGAATGGCTTTTTAAAGGGAATGGTTCGATTAGAGCAGAATGTTTTTTTTTCCCCGGGCGTCGATCCGGCAGAACATTTTTCCGGGCTTTAAAATGCACCCTTTAAGTAGTTTTGGCCCGTTCTCGTTCCCTAAGCTGCACTCTACTTTACGATCCGTCCCGTCCTGTGGGAGTGTTTCTGCTGTAGTATGTTGAGGTTTAGACCCGGGGTGTTTGTCTAGTCCTCCGCGCCGAGCTGTCCCGTTTGCAGGTTTATTGCGCCAGGGCAAATTTGGTCAAAAAGGGTGGCTTTGATCATACGAAAGGGGCTTGACGGGGAGGCTTCCTCGAATTAAAGTTTGCGGCAGCTTTTGGACCCCGGCCGGGGTAGTTGTAGTGATCTGAACAATTTTAAATGGGTCCCTTTTTTGGGAGCGCCCCTCTCTTGCCAAGCACGCCCCTCCAAGGAAAGGTGGCTCGAAAATACCCCTTTCCCTTTTAAAAATTTTGTTATATATGTTTTTTTGAGTTTTAGTTTTGGTTTGTGTTAGTTTTAATGTCCTTAATGTTTTTTTTTCTGTGGTCGTATTTTGTGTTTTTGTTTATGATTTTAACCTTTTGTATGTATTTTAAATTTTATTTCGTATATGTAGTTGATTTTACAATTTTTAGTTTTTTGTAACCAGCAAAAAAAATTCTATAGAGTAATGTAGCAAATAACAAAAAGTAAAAACGAACCAGATGATAAGCGCCGCCCCTGTTTGTTTTTCGGCCGCTCCCGACTTTGTCTGGCGGGGGAGATTAATCGAATAGGGCCTAGGGTTAACGTGGGGTTGGGATCGCCCCTTTTTTTCGAGCGCAAGACCCACCCAGCCAAAAAATTAAAAAGAGGTTTTTTTGGCCACAGAAACCAAAAGGCAATAATATATAAGGGAAGACGTTTTCAAGTTTTTATGAGACTTTGAATTTTTTTTGCTGGGACCGCTTAGTTTTTTTATTTTGTAGCCGTTTTTTATGTTTCGTTTTCCCAGCATTTTTTAAAGTTATTTTTATGTTGTGTCTCATTTTTTTTTTATTTTGTGTTTTTGTTTTATGTTTGGGTTTTTTAAATTTATTAGTTTTGTTTTTAAACCCCCCGCTTTAT
>NC_051427.1:4943156-4950656 GCF_015228065.2 Penaeus monodon
TCTCCTTCCTTCTTTTTAATCTAATCTTCTTTTTATCTCTTCTTTTTATCTTCCTCTTTTTCCCCTTTTTTCTTTTTCTCTCTTCTTTTTTTTTCCCTCTCTCTCTCCCCCTCCTGCTATCTCTCTCTTTCTCTCTCTCCTTCTCTCTCTCTCTCTCTTTTTCTCCTCCTCTTTTTTTCTTTCTCTCTTTTTCTCCCCTCTCTCTTTCCCTCTCTCTCTCTCCTCTCCTTCCCCTTCCCCCTCTCCCCCTCTCCCTCTCTCTCTCAAATCTTCTTCTTTCATCTTCTTCTTGCTCTTTCTCCCTTCTTTATCTTTTTTTTCCTTTCTTTCTCCCCTCTCTCATCTCTCTCCCCTCCCCTTCTCTCTCCTCCCCTTTAAACTCTCTCCTCTCTTTTTATTTTCCTCTCTCTTTCCCCATCTCTCTCTCTCTCTGGGTCTCTCCTCTCTCTCCTTCACCCACTCTCTTCTCTCATCCTCTCTCCTCTCTCTCTCCCCTGCATCTCTCCCTCCTCTCTTCTCTCGCCCCTCCCCTTCCCCCCCCTTTTCTCATCCTCTCTCTCTCCCTCTTCCTCTCTTCTTCACTTTTTCTCCTTTCCATTTTCTCTCCTCTCCTCTCTTTTTTCTCTCTCTCTTTCGTCCCCCTCCTCCTTCCCTCGCCCTTTCTCTCTTCTCCCCCTCTCCCCTCTTTTTTCCTCCATCCTCTCCCCTCTCCCTCTCCTCTCTCCATCCTCCCCTCTCTCCCCAAAACCATCTTTTCCTTCTCTCCTCTCTCCCCTCCTCTCCCCCTTTTATTTCCCCTCTACTCCTCTCTAAATTTTTCTCCTCTCCCTCTCCTCTTTTCTCCTCTTCTTCTCTCCTCCCTTCCCTCCCCCCCCCCCCTCTCTCTCTCCCCTCCTTTTCTCTCCCTCTCATCCTTCCTCTCTCTCCTCTCCCCTCCCCTACCCTTTTCTTTTCTCTCTCCGCTCTCCTCTCTCTCCTCTTCTCTCTCTGCCCCCTCTCCCTCTCCTCTCCCCCCCTTCTTTTCCTCTCCCCTTTCATCCTTTTTGCCCTTCCTTCTCTCCCCAAAACTTTTTCTCTCCCTCTCTCCTCTCTCTTTTGAGAAATCTCTCTCACTCTCTCTCTCTTTCTTCCCCAATTCTCTCCCCTCCTCTCTCTCTCCCCCTCTCTCGTCCTCCGTTTTCCCCCCAATCCCCTTCTCTCCTCTCTCTCTTTCTCCTCTCCCCCCTCCTCTCCACCGGCCCCTTCCTTTTATTCTTTTTTCCCTCCTTCCCCTTGTCTCTCCCCTCCTCCTCTCTCTCCTCTCTCCCCTTTTTCGTCTCTCTTTTTTTCTCTCTCCCCTCCTCTTCCCCCTTTCTCTCTCCCTCTCTCCTTTTCTCGCCTCTCTCCTCTCTCTCTCCTCTCTCTTTTTCTTTTTCGTCTCTCTCCTTCTCCCTCCTCGTCTCTTCCTCTCCCTCCCCTTTTCTTTTGCTCGCTCTCTCCCCCCTCCCCGTCTCTCCCCCATCTTTCCCCTTCTCCCCTTTTCCCTTTCCCGTCTCTCTCTTTTTTTTCTTTCAATCTCCCCTCTCTCTCCTCTCCCCTTTCTCTCTCTCTCCCCTTTCTGTGTTTTTTTTTTAGTTTTGGTGGTGTGTGTGTGTGTCTGGGGTGTGTGTTTCTGCGTGTGTTTATTTATCTTTTCTATCCCCCTATCTCATTTTAAACATTTTTTTAGTATTTTGTTTTTATTGCAAAGGAATTTTTCCCAAAGGTTTTTTATAATAATGAAATAATTTTGATTTTCTCTATCAATTTTAGACTTTGTTTCATGCTTTTAAATTAAATTTTTTTCATTACTTTTTAAATTTATTTCTTAATAAAATAAGGGAATAATTGCTTGTAAAATCTTTTATTTATTCATTTTTTCCCTGTTACTTTTCTTTCATAATTTTTCCGTTGTTTCTTTTTCTTTTTCTTCTTCTTCTTCTTTTTTTTTTTTCCCTTATTTTCCCTTATTTTTTTATCATTATTTTAAATTAAAATTGTTTTGTTGTTTTGTTGTTGTTTTTTTTTATTTTTAAATTATTATTTTATTTTTATTATTATTTTATATTATTATTATTATTTTTTTATTATTTTATTTATTGTTATTATTACTTTTATCATTCTTATCATCAAAAATTTTTTTTAATTAATTATTTTTTAAATTAACTATTCTATTATCATTATTATCATTATATGTATTTTTTTTCTATTATTACTTTAATTACTATCAGTATTATCCTTATCGTTGTTGTTGTTCTTATTATCATTATATTTTTATTATTATTATCATTATTATTATCATCATTATCATTGTCATTATTGTCATTATCAATATTATCATTTCTTTATTATTATTAACATAATTATTATCCTCATTACTATCATGATTATTATCGTTGCTAAATATATCTAGCTAAAGATAATGACGCCATAGATAGACAGATAAACAGATAGACGCACATATATCCAGACTCTCTCTCTCTCTCTCTTTTTTCTCTCTCTCTTTCTCCCCTCCCCCTCTCTCTCTCTCTCTCTCTCTCTATCTATCTATCTATCTAACTATCTTCTCTCTCTCTCTCTCTCTCTCTCTCTCTCTCTCTCTCTCTCTCTCTCTCTCTCTCTCTCTCTCTCTCTCTCTCTCTCTCTCTCTCTCTCTTAAGACTCATAACCTGATATATCTATCTGCGTACACATAGATCTATCTAACTGGCAACAATGACGATGAAGCTAGACAAACAGACACACAGACAACCAGATACATAGGCAGCACATCCGATATCATGATATATATAGCTGGTGATAATGACACTCTAGATAGATAGAAAGATAGACGTATATATATCGACTCACATAGCCGATAATAACCTGATTTAATTACCTACGATGACCTGATATGTCTAGCTGAGGTTAATGGTGATGGAGATAAGCAGATAGACACATAGATAGATAGACACATAGGCTGCATAACGATAACCTGATTATCTATCTACGGATACACAGATACATATATTCGACTGTTTATCGAGGTTCACATTAAAAAAGGGTGAGGGAAAAGGAAATGCAGAGAAAGGGAGAGAAAAAAGGACATACAAAGGAAAATGTAAAAGAGGAAATACAAAGAAAAAGAGAGAGAAAAGGGAAATATAAAGAAAGAGAGAGAGAAAAAGGAAAAGGGGAAGAGAAAAAAGGAAAATGAAAAATGGAAATACAGAGAAAGAAAAGGAGAAAAATAAGCAATAAAGAGAAAGGGAAAATAAGAAAGGAACTACAGAGAAATGAGAGAGAAAGGGAAATACAAAAAAAAAGAGAGAGAAAAGAGAAATGCAGAGAAAAGGAAAGAGGAAAAAGGAAATACAGTGAAAGGAAAAAAAGAAAAAAAAATACAGAGAAAGGAAAAAAGAAAAAAGTGAAATACAGAGAAAGGGGGAAAAAACAGAGAAAATGAGAGAGAGAAAGGAATAAAGAGAAAGGGAGAGAGAAAAAGGAAAATAAAGACAGTGATGATGAGCCTAAAACCAACCAGTAATTTCCGAGTTAAAGCAGAACCGGTATTACGGGAGAAATAGGGGGGGGGGGGTGAGGGCGAAGGGGGAGGGAGTCGATACTCCATACTGAATGAGGAAAGAAGGGGGGGGGGTGAGGAAGGGAGGGGAAGGGGAGGGAGGAAAGGGCGGAGAGAAAGAGAGAGAGAGAGAGAGAGAAAAGAGAAAGAGATAGAAGAGAGGAGGGGAGAAAGACAAAAGAGGGGAGCGGAGGAGAGAGAATGAGAGAGAGAGAGAGAGAGAGATGAGAGAGAGAGAGAGAGAGAGAGAGAATGAGAAGAGAGAAGAGAGAGAGAGGAGAGAGGAGAGAGAGAGAGAGAGATGAAAAGAGAGAGAGTGAGAGAAATGAAGACAGACAGACAGAGAGAGAGAGAGATAATACGTAGAAGGATTGCCGCTCCGGGTTCAGTAATGTATGCACAGAGAGAGTGGGGGAGGGCAGGGAGAGAAAGGGAATGAGAGAGAGAGGAGGATAAAGAAGGGGCGAAAGAGAGGGGTAGAGAAAGGGAATGAGAGAGAACGAGAGAGAGAGGGGGGGGGAGAGAAAGAGAGAGACAGATGGACAGAGGAGGAGAAAGGGAATGAAAAAGAAGGGAAAATGGGATTGAGAGAGATAGGGGAAGGGAGAGAAGAAAAGAAGAGAAGAGAGAGAGAGAGAGAGAGAGAGAGAGAGAGAGAGAGAGAGAGAGAGAGAGAGAGAGAGAGAGAGGGAGGGAGGGGAGAGAGAGATGAGGAGGAGGAAGAAGAGAGGAGGAAGAGAGAAAGAAGAGGATGAAAAAGAAGGAAAAATGTGATGACAGAGGGGGAATGGGAGACTGGAAGAAAGGGAGCAGAAAGGAAGGAGGAGGAGAGAGAGAGAGAGAGAGAAATACTGAAAATGCAAATGCACTACAAAAAATAATAACATGAAAATACATAGATAAAAAACAAATACCTTAAAAATATAAGCTAATTACCAATTTAAAAAAAAACACGAAATATATAAAAAACAAAACAAAAAAAACCATATCCTCCATCTGCACAAAACGAAAAAAACAAAAAACAATAAGGAACCGAAGGCAAACGCAAAAAACAAAAACAAAACACATATATATTATAGTGATATGAGCTGAATGACTATAAAAAAAGAAATAATTAAAAACGCCAGGATCCTCCAGTGGCTGCAGCCTTGAACGAGTTGGCAATTGATGAGTGAGGTTGCAGAGGTTGAGGGAAAGAAAACTTGGTGATTCCCGCTTGCATCCGGGGTCGGAAGGTACTTGGCGTGAAAATAATGAGGCTATACTGAACTGCTTAGCACTTATTGTTTGGTCGATTGAAGGGACTGAGGATGCAGAGGGTGAGTGGTTGGGGGGAGAAGAGGGGGGTGGGGGGGGGTGAAGGGGGGGAAGGGTGATTGTTGGGGGAAGAAAGAGGGAGGGGAGAAGGGGGGGTGAGAGGGAGGATGATTATTGGGGGTGGGGAAGTGAGGGGGAAGAGGGAGGGAGGAAGGGGGAGGGAGGAGGAAAGGGGAGATGTGAGGGGGAAGGGAGAGGGAGGAGTGAGGGGGGAGCGGATATGGTGTGGAGGGGATGAGGAGAGAGAGGGGGAAGGGGGAGGAGAATCGGAGGGGGAGAAAGGAGGGAGGGTGAAGGGGGGATGAGAAAGAGGATGATAGTTGGGGATGGGGAGAGACGGGGAAGAGGAAGAGGAGGTGGAAGAGGAAGAGGAGAGGAAGGGTGAAGAGAGAGGGAGAAGAAGGGAGGGGAGGGAGGGGGGAGAATAAAGATAGGGTTAGGAGGGGGAGTAAGAGTGTGAGGATGGAGGGGGGGGGGAAGGGGAAGGAGGAGAGGAAATGGAAGAGGAGGAAGAGGAAGAGAATGTTGGGAAGGAGATAAGGGAGGGGAGAAGAGGTAAGGGGAAGAAGGATAAAGGAGAGAGGGAGAAGGAGTAGGAGAAAATAGAGGTGAGGAAGAGGAAGGGGGAAGGAGGAGGGGAAGAGGATAAGAGGAAGGTGTAGACGAGAGAGAAATGGAGAAGAAGGAGGGGAGAAGAAGAAGGAGGGAATAAAGAGAGTGGGAGAGTAAGGAGACAGAGGAACAAAATAAAGAAGAGGGAGAAGGAAACGAGAGATAATCAGGAGAAGGGGATAAATACGAAACGGAGGAAAGGGGGGGAGAGGAAAAGGAAGGGAGGGAGGAAGGGGAGAGGGGGAAAGACAAAGAATGGGAGGAAGTGGAGGAGAAAGGATTAGAGGAAGTGAGATAAAGGGGAAAAGAACAATTACGGACGAGGGAGGAAGGAAAGGGGGGGGAGGAGGCCGAGGGAAAAGAGGAGAAAAGGGAGAGATAAGAAGAGGAGACGGAAAAAGGAGAAATTGGAGGAAGGAAAAGAGAAAAGGGGAGAAAGGGGGAAGGGAAGAAGGGAAATAAAAGTGCGAAAGACGGAAAGAGGGAAGAAAGAAAAGAAAATGAGAGAAAGGAAGATGATACGGCGCAAGGAAAGAGGAAGAAGGAAGGAAAAGGAGAAGAAGAGGAAAGAAGAGGAAGAAGGAGGAAGGGAGAAGGGGAGTAAAGAATAGAAGAGGAGAAGGAAAGAGAGGAATAGGAAAAGAGGAAGGATAGAGGGAGAGGGAAAATGAAGGAAGAGGGGAAGAGGAGAAGGAGGAAGAGGAAAGAGAAAAAGGGAGGAAGAGGAGTAAGAGAAGAGGAGAAAGGAAAAGGAAGAAGAGGAGGAAGGAAAAAGAGGAAGAAAAAAAACAAAAGAAGAGGGAAGAAGTTGAGAAGAAAAGAAGAGGAAAGGAAACAAGGGAAGAGGGAAAGGAGAAGAGAAAATGGAAGAAAAGGGCAAAAGAGAACAAAGGAAAAGAATACAAGAAGACACTGGGGAATGAAAGGGAGAAAGGGAGAAGTGAATAAAAATGAAAGGGAAGAAAGAGAAGAGAAAAAAGAAGAACAGGAAAATAAAGGAAGAGGAAAACAGAAGAAGAAGAGAAAAAGATAAAAAAGAAGAAGAGGAAGAGGAAAAGGGAAGAAGAAGAAAAACAAGAGAGAGAAAAAAAGAAGAACAGGAATAAGAAAAGAGAAGAAGAAGAGGAAAAGAGAAGAGAAGGGAAAGAAGAAAAGAAGAAAAGAGAAGAAGAAGAAGAGAAGGGAAAGAAGAAAAGAAGAAAAGAGAATGAGAAGAAAGGAAAAAGAGAAGAATAAGAGGAGGAGAAGAGAAGGGAAAGAATAAAAGAATAAAAGATAATAAGAAGAAAGGAAAAAGAGGGAGGGCGAGGGGAAGGAGAGCGAGAAGGATGTACTGCCGTCCGGTGCTTCGCTCTCGCGGAATTTGATATCAACTTGGAATTGCATTAATGGGATTCCGGTCCGGGCTTACTCAATAAAACACACGCGCGGATATTTATCTATATACACGCACAGAGGGAAATAAATACATAAATATATATACTCGAACACGCAGACATACACTCACATGTGCAGAAACACACACATGAACAAACGCAAACAGGTAAGCAAACACACACAAAAGGTAAGCAAACACACACAAACACATAAACAAACACACACAAACACATAAACAAACATACACAAACACATAAACAAACACACACAAACGCACAACAAAACAAACAGACAAACAAACGCCGATAAACACACAACCCAAAACCATACACCCATAAACCACCATCGCCACCGGACTACACCACCCCTCTGAAAAATAGGAAATAAATAATAGGTTTATAAAAGTGTAAAAACTTTAAATAATTACTCATCTTTTGTACCGATTTCTCGCCGCCAAGAAGCCAATTATCCATTCTCTCCATCTCTCCTCCTCCCCATCTGCCACGTGACCTTTGTGGATTTCGTTTTCGGCAAATCGAGTCCCCCCGGGGAAAGGGTTCGGGGGAGAGGGGGGCAGCCGGATGCGGGGGGGGGTGGGGTGGGGGAGGGAGGGG
>NC_051427.1:4969671-4977171 GCF_015228065.2 Penaeus monodon
CATCATAAACATTTCATCATATCATAAATTTTAAAAATCATTTCATAAAAATAAATTTTAAACTCACATTATCCCTCAAAAAATCCCTCATCATAACATCATCATCATTTTCCCATTATTTATCATCATCATCATCATTTATCACATCATAAACTCATTATAAAAATCATTATATCATCATCATTTTCATCAAAAATCTTATCTCATCATCCCTCATCATTATCATCACATCATAAACAAATCCCTCATCACAAAAATAAAATTTTAAAACATCACATATCATCATCATCATCATCATCATCATAATCATTATCATCCTCATCATCATCATAAAAATTTATTATAAACATCATCATCATTTATCATTATAAACATCATTATCAAAACATCTTAAACACAAACTCAAAAATCATCATTAAAAACCCTCATTAAACATCATTAAAAACACCCTCATCATAAACCATCATCATAAAACCCTCATTTACATCAGTATCATCAATCATTAAACCATCATCATATAAACATAAAATCATTTATCTCATCATAAACAACACTCCCTTATCATTTATTTTATTTATCCATCATAAACATCATCATCCTTTTTTTATCCTCATATCATCATTAGTATCATCATCATCATCATCATCATTTAAACATCATCATCAAAAATTAAAAATTCCCTATCATCAAACATCAAACCAAAACGATTATCATTTCATCATCATTATCATCATCATAATCTCATCATCAAATATAAACATCATCATTTTCATCATCATTATAACATCATAACCCTCATCATCATCATCTTTTCATTTATCATCATTATCAAACATAAAAATTTTCCCTCATCATTTTAAACAAAACATCATCATTCAATCATTATCATTTATCAAACATCATTCATCATCAAATTCATCATTATCTTTTTAAAAATTTTCATCATCATCACATTTATTATCCCTAAAAATTAAACATCATAAACATCATTAATCATAAACATTTTCATCATCATTAAAACATCAATCATTATCATCATCATCATACATCATTATCTTATCATCATCATCATCACCAAACACCAAACATCATTACATCAATCCATCCATCATCATCATCCCTCATAAACCCTCATTAAACATCCCCCCATTTTCCAAAAAAAATTCATAAACATCATTATTTTCATTTCATCATCATCATCATCACCCTTTATAACATATCATCATATATCATCATCTTCACATTTCATCACCCTCATTTATAAACACATTATCCTCATCATTTCATCATCATCCAAACATAAACATCCTCATCATCATTATCAAAACATCATCATCATAAAACAAACATCATCACATCAAAAATAAATTTTCATCATCATCATCATTTAACATCATCATCATAACAATATCATTATCATCATTATCATTTATCATTTCACAAAAAATCCTTAAAACTCATAAACATCATCATAAAAATATTATCCATCATCCATCATCAATCATCACATCATCTCAAACATTATCATTTTATCATCACCTCCCATCATTTTTATCATCATCATCAATTTTTTTTCCCCCCCTTTTTTTTTTTTGTTTTTTTTATTTCCTAATTACATTTTTTATCTTTTTTTTTTTTCTTTTATTCTTTCCATTTCATTCTATTTTCCCCCATTTATTTCATTTTTATCAATATTATTTTTTCTTTTTTTCCTCTTTTTTTGTTTTTTTCTTTTTTTTTTTTTTTTTTTTTTTTCTTTCATTTCCCCATTTCTTTTTCTTTAGGTTCTTTTATTAAAACCCCAATTTTTTCCTTTTCTTTTTTTTCCCCCTTTCCCCTTTTTTTTCTATTTTTTTCTTTTTTTTTTCTTTTTTTCCCTTTTCCCCTTTTTTTCTTTCTTTGGGCCCTTTTTTTTTCCTTTTTTTTCTTCCTCTCGTTTTCCCCCCCAAATTTTCTTTCCCCGGGGGTCTTTTTTTTTCTCCCCCCCTGGTCTCTCTCGCTCTCTCCTCTCTCTCGCCCTTCCCCCCCTCTCTCTCTCTCTTCTCTCTCTCTCTCTCTCGCTCTCTCCTCTTTCCCCGCTCCTTTTCTCTCTCTCCCTCTCTTTCTCTCTCTCTCCCCTTCCCCCTCTCTCCTCTCTCCCCTTCCCCCTCTCTTTTTTTCTCCCCCTCTCTCTCTCTCTCCTCTCCCTCCCCCTCCTCTCTCCCCTTGGTTCTTTTCCCTTGCCCCACCCCTTTTTCCGGTTGTTTTTTTGTTTTTTTGCCCCCCCCCCCCCCCCCCCCCCCTTTTTTCCCCTTTTCCCCTTTCAAAAATTTTTTTAGCGAACCTTTGTAGGGGGGAAAGGCGTTTTGGGAAAAGAGAGAGGAGAAAAAGGAGGTGGGGGGGGAAAAGGGGGGGAAAGAGGAGAGGGGGAGAAAAAGGGGAGAAGAAGGGGAAGAGGAGGAAAAGGAGGGAGAGAGAAAAGAGAAGGGAGGGGAGAGAAGAGAGTGTCCCTTGTATCCCCACTTTGGTGGTTAAAGGAAAACTCACGATCTGCTTGCAGTCCCCTTTTTGGGGGGGAAAGGGAAACGTACGTGGGCGGGGATCTCTTTTCTCTCTTCTTTCTCTCTCACTCTCTCTCTCTCTCTCTCTTCCCCTCTCTTTCTCTCTCTTTCTCTCTCTGTCGCCTCTCTCTTCTCTTCTCTCTCCCCCTCTTTTCCTCTCTCTCTCTCTCTCCCCCTCTCTCCTCTATCATTCTCTCCTCTCTCTCTCTCTCCCCCTCCCCTCTCTCTTGTCTCTCTCTCTTCTCCCACCGGGGTGCGCTCTTTCCCCAAAAAAAAAAAATTGAAGAAGATTTACGATAGGGTCTTTTCCCTGGTTACTTTTTATGTCTATATATAGGACGTCACGAATGGTTGGAGGAAAAATGTGGTGGTTTGGGGGGTGAATGTGGTTTGGGGGTGTGATTTGGGGAAGTGGTGAGGGTTTTGGGGGTGATGGTGGAGGGGGTTTTTGATGAAAGTCTTTTTTTTTG
Organism: Penaeus monodon; assembly: GCF_015228065.2. Lineage (NCBI taxonomy): Eukaryota > Metazoa > Arthropoda > Malacostraca > Decapoda > Penaeidae > Penaeus > Penaeus monodon. The sequence continues at coordinate 4,972,682 of NC_051427.1, forward strand.
CCTTTTTTTTTGGGGGGGGGAAAGAGGGTTTTGTTGTTGGTGTTGGGGAAAGGGTGTATGACGATTTCTTTTGTTTTTTTTTTTGGGTTTGGGATTGTCCTTGTTCTTTTTTTGCCCGTTTTTGTTGTCGTTTATGGTGTTTTTTCTTTATTCCCTTTTTTTGGTGGATTACCCTTTTTTGTTGTTGGGCGTTTTTTTTGGGGTTTTTTTGTTGTTTTCGTTTGGGAGGGGAGTGGTTTTTTGGTTTTAAAATTTTGAAATGTATACAATTTTTGTTTGGGGATTTTGTCCCGGTGTGTGTGAAAGTTTTATATGTATAATTTCATATAGTGTGTGTGTTTGGGGGTTTTAATAAATGTGTTTTATAAAACCCATTTTTTGTGTGTGCATGCGTGTACGTGTCTCCGACGCCCTGTGCACCTGCATGTTTTGCTGTCATGGTGTGTTTTTTCTGTCTTTGCCCTTAAGGGGACATATATTCTTGTAAATGCTCAATGAAAATCATTCATTTTACCAAAAGAGGTTAAAGCCTGCAATAAATCTTATTCACATCGCTATATTCCCCGCATCACAGCATTTTACGGCCAAATTACAGCCGTCGCTAAAGAAAATAATAATAAAATAAAATAAAATAAAGAGAGAGAGAGAGAGAGAGAGAGAGAGAAGAGAGAGAGAGAGAGAAGAGAGAGAGAGAGAGAGAGAGAGAGAGAGAGAGAGAGAGAGAGAGAGAGAAGAGACCCAAAAAGAGAAAGTAAAATAAGCGACACTAGAGAAAGAGGGGGAGAGGGGGATGAAGAGGGGAAATTAAGGTGACGTTTTTGGAGCAGGGAAAAAGTGGGACACTTCCTGCCAGGTGTAGTCTGCGCTAGCAGTCTCTCGAGCTTCACGCAGCGATCTCTCGTCTCCAGGACTCATGACATCGTCGACCTCATCGATCGTCGACGGGACCCTCGAATCGACCTAAGTTGTCTTCCTCACTCCCTCTCGTGTCTCTCCTCCTCTCTCTCTCTCCTCTCACTCCTCTATCTCTCCTCTCTCTCTCTCTCTCTCTCTCCTCTCTATCTCCTCTCTCTCAGTCTCACTCCTCTCTCTCTCCTCACTCTCTCTCTCTCCTCTCTCTCTCTCTCTCTCTCTCTCTCTCTCTCTCTCACTCTCTTTCTCAGGAAAATGACTGTAAGAACGTGTGTGTTAACTAATTCTATAATGTTTGAGGGATGATAACTAACCAGATGTTATTTGGAAGAACAATTGGATAACATTGCTGCTGTTCTTACTACCTTTACTGTTGTTATCATTTGTGTGTCTGTATCGCGATAATGGTTATTTTTATCTTGATTGTTATTATTATCATTAGTAGAAGTAGTAGTAGTATCATTATCATCATTATCATCATCTTTATCATAATTATCATTATCCTTATCATCATCATCCACCACACCAGCACCATCAGCATCATTATCCTTATCATTATCATTATAATTATCATCATCATCATCATCATCATCATCATCATCATCATCATCTATATTATTATTATTATTATTATTATTATTATTATTATTATTATTATTATTATTATTATTATTATTATTTGTATTGATTATCACTATTATAATGTTATTATGATCGTCAATAACATCATCATTATTCATCATCATTATTATCATAAATTTATTCAATGAGGAATACATTCACTTATATTTTTCCGTCTATTCTTTGTATTATTTATTCACTTGTTTATTTATCTAAAAAAAAATCGAATTAATTTACTTTAATTCATTCATCAATCTAACTTTCTGGCAGAATTTACCACCTAAAAAATATACGCGTATTAACAGACTTCAGTCAATATTTCTGGTTAAATTGGTCATGAAACGGAATTAGTGAGAATATAAATCAAAAAAATTTTCACTTTGACAAACCCGCGTGAAAATGGGTTTGATGTCAACAGAAAATGGGTTTGATGTCAACAGAAAATGGGTTTGATGTCAACAGAAAATGGGTTTGATGTCAATAGAAAATGGGTTTGATGTCAACAGAAAATGGGTTTGATGTCAACAGAAAATGGGTTTGATGTCAACAGAAAATGGGTTTGGCGTCAACAGAAAATGGGTCTGATGTCAACATAAAATAATGATAATAATCATCATCATCATCATCATCATAATAATAATAATAATAATAATAATAATAATAATAATAATAATAATAATAATAATAATAATAATAATAATAATAATAAATGAAAATAAATATTTAAAAAAATAAAAATTAAATTTAATTTGCCCATTTTCATTCGTTTTAATTCTTCGTATATCTTTTTTTTTCTTTTCTTTCTTTTTCTTATCTCTCTTCAGTTGTTCTCTTTTTTTTCGCATCATTCTTCAGTTTCATTTTTCATTTTTTCAGTTTTTTCTTCCTTTTTTCAATTTCATTTTTCATTTTTTTCAGTTTCTTTTTTCATCTTTTTTTATTCGTCCGATTCCCTGTTTCTCTTCCTTTATCAGATTCCCTTATCCCTCTCCATTTTCCTCCTTTTCTTCTCTCTCTTCACCTTTTCTCATCTCATAATCTCATTCTATTTTCCCTTTTCCCTTATTTCTCTCCATTTTTCATAATTTGTCTCTTCATTTTTCTCATTTCCTCTATCTCTCGATCTTTATCATTTCCTCCATCTCTCAATCTTTATCATTTCCTTTATCTCTCTCCCACTTTTCCCATTTTCTCCTCATTCTTCTTTTTGATCATCTTTCCATCTCTCTCCATTTTTCTCATGTCCCTTACATCTCCCTCATTTCTTTTTCTCATCTTCTCATCTCTCTTCATTAACCTCATGTCCCTATCTCTCTCTTTTTTTTCTCTCCATTTCCCATCCTTCTGCATTTTTAACCCCCAGTTTCACTTCCCTAATCTTTCTTCATTTCTCTCATTTCCCTACCTCTCTTCTTCTTTTTTCTCATATCTTCACCCCTTTTCACTTTCCCTTCTTTTCTTACCTCTCTTCATGTCTCCTCTTTTCGTTATCCTGCCTCACTTTCTATCCATTTTACATCCTTCTGCATTTTTAAGCCCTAGTTTCATTTCCCTGATCTCTCTTCTCTCACTCCCTAATCTCTCTTCATTTCTCTCACTCCCTAATCTCTCTTCATTTCTCTCACTTCTCTACCTCTCTCCATTTCTTCCCATTTCTTCATTCCCTTTCCACTTCCTCCCTCCATTCCCCATCCTTCTGCATTTTTAACCCCCCATTTCATTTCCCTAATCTCTCTTCATTTCTCTCACTTCTCTACCTCTCTCCATTTCCTCCCATTTCTTCATTCCCTTTCCACTTCTTCTCTCCATTCCCCACCCCCCTGCATTTTTAACCCCCCCCCCTCAGCCTCCCACTTCAAAGGTTACTCGCTCCAGAAGCCTTTCGAACAGGAGAGCCGAAGGAAATTCCGGGAAATCAAAAGGCCGGTTTTAATTTGCATAGATTCCTGACAGCCTGTCTGGCACTGTCAAGCGCCGCCTGACAGGCCTCGCTCGCGTCCGGTTCTCACTTCGCTTTGATTTCTCTTTGCTTCATATCTACCTTTTTTTGTTTTGTTTACTCTCTTTCTGTTTCTTATCTACTCTCTTTCTGTTTATTATCTATTCTCTTTCTCTTTACTATCTATTCTCTTTCTGTTTACTATCTATTCTCTTTCTGTTTACTATCTATTCTCTTTCTGTTTACTATCTATTCTCTTTCTGTTTACTATCTACTCTCTTTCTGTTTATTATCTATTCTCTTTCTGTTTACTATCTACTCTCTTTCTGTTTACTATCTTCTCTCTTTCTGTTTATTATCTTCTCTCTTTCTGTTTATTATCTATTCTCTTTCTGTTTATTATCTTCTCTCTTTCTGTTTATTATCTTCTCTCTTTCTGTTTATTATCTTCTCTCTTTCTATTTATTATTATTTCTCTTTCTGTTTATTATCTATTCTCTTTCTGTTTATTATCTTCTCTCTTTCTGTTTCTTATCTGTTCTCTTTCTGTTTATTATCTTCTCTCTTTCTGTTTATTATCTATTCTCTTTCTGTTTATTATCTATTCTCTTTCTGTTTATTATCTTCTCTCTTTCTGTTTATTATCTGTTCTCTTTCTGTTTATTATCTATTCTCTTTCTGTTTATTATCTATTCTCTTTCTGTTTATTATCTATTCTCTTTCTGTTTATTATCTATTCTCTTTCTGTTTATTATCTTCTCTCTTTCTGTTTATTATCTGTTCTCTTTCTGTTTATTATCTTCTCTCTTTCTGTTTATTATCTATTCTCTTTCTGTTTATTATCTTCTCTCTTTCTGTTTATTATCTGTTCTCTTTCTGTTTATTATCTATTCTCTTTCTGTTTATTATCTATTCTCTTTCTGTTTATTATCTATTCTCTTTCTGTTTATTATCTTCTCTCTTTCTGTTTATTATCTTCTCTCTTTCTGTTTATTATCTTCTCTCTTTCTGTTTATTA
>NC_051427.1:4992171-4994671 GCF_015228065.2 Penaeus monodon
ACAAATGGACAGATAAAATGTCACACGAAGGACTACAAACCACTGTTACCTCGAGGAAAATGAAACTGTTTCTCATCAGCACTTATATATATAAGCTTCGTGACGTCATAAGCCGTGGGACATTGTTTGACAGAAAATAAAGTAATGATAATGATATTGCGCTAAAATTATTTTTAGAAAGTGCCAAAGTTTAAAAAAGAAAGTCAAACAAACAAGGTTAAAGAAAATATGATAATAACAACAACCGCAACAATGATAATGATAATAACAACAACAGTAATGATAATGTTAATAATGATAACAACAATGATAGTGATAATAATACTGATAATGAGATAAGTACTGATAATGAGAATAATAATAATAACAATATAAATAATAACGATTTGAATAATATTCATAACTGTTATCATTATAACGGTAATATTGATGATAACAATAGTAATAATTTAATAATAACCTTCGGCAAAAGGCAAAACTCTATTCTGAGATCCACCAGACTCGGTACAGCACGCAATTTAACATAAATTATAGCTTCTCTCACAGCATTCATTACATATACGAAACAAGAATACATTACAGTACATATTTAGTATACCTTGCAGCACACGCTTCTCACATACGCTCTGTACATTTCAGCGTACATCATACCATTTACATCATGCATTTCATATCATACCATAGTTCATACCACATTTTACATCACGCAATATCCTACGTACATTAACGTATTCATAACTTTAAGGATTTTTAATCATACGTCACATTAGGCATTGTATTATATACTACAGTCATACATTAACGCATATGTTCATACGCTTCTTATTGTATTTCTACAAAAGGACTAAAGCATTGAAAATAATATAGTGTGAATCGAGGTCTATACTTGAGGCATGTAACCCACTGGTCTTTTTCTGAGCTCCAGAAATAAATGTTTTATTCATACTGGAGAGTCTGAGTTTACGTAGGGCAGGGGGGGGGTGTAGAGGGAGGGGAGGAGGAGAGGGTGGAAGGAGGGGAGGAGGAGAAAAAACAGGCTGGAAGGAAAGGAAGAAAAGGAGGAGGAGAGGGTGGAAGGAGGGGAAGAGAGGAGAGAAAAAGAGGGTGAAAAGAGGAGAGAAGAGAAAAAGAGGGTGAAAGGAGGGGATGAGAGGAGGAGAGAAGAGAGAAAGAGGGTGGAAGGAGGGGAGGAGGAAGGGAAGAGAGGAGGGGAGAAAAGGAGGGTGAGAGGAGGGAAGGGAATTGAAGGAGGGGAGGAGGGGTGGAGGGAGGGAGGAGGGGTGGAGGGAGGGAAGGGATGTAGGGTGGATGGAGGAAGGATAGGAAGAGAGGGTGAATGGAGGAGAGGAGGAGAGAGGAAAGAGATTGAAATGAGGGAAGTAATGAAACGGGAATGAGGAGAGGGGAAGGGATGATAGGAGAGAATGAGCGATGGAGGGGATAGAAGGAGGGAAGAAGGGAATGTATAGGAGAAGGAGCGAAGAACAAGAATGAAAGGTGGAAGAAAGGTATGAGCGTTAATGGAGGTGGAAAGAGAGAGAGAAAGAAGAATATCGAAGGACGGAGTAGAAAGAGGAATAAATAAATTGAAAAAGGAATGGACGGATAAAGGAGAGGAATAGTGATAGGAAAATAGAAGAAGAGGAACAGATAGAGGAAGGAGAAGGAGAAGAACAGAGTTGAAGAAGATGAACAGAAGAGGAACAGATAGACGAAGGAGAAGGAGAGAAACAGAGAAGGAGAAGAACAGAGGAACAGATAGACAGAGAAAAAACGCGAAGAAGGAGGCACTTCAATAGACGGCAGAAATCTTACTAAAGAATTCCGGATCGGAATCAAATCTTAAACGCGGACATCGGTTCTGAATTCGTATAAAAGGATCAGGCTCATGTGATGCAGTTGAAGGGTTTCGTTCACTTAGTGATATTGTTTTCCTTATTCGTACCGCACTTCGGACCGATGTTATGCTCCTTTATATGGGTACTTGTGTGTGCGTGCGTGTGTGTGTGTGTGTGTGTGTTGTGCTGTGGTGGTGCGGGAGTGTGTGTGTGTTGTGGTCGTGTGCGTGTGTGAGTGCTGTGTTGCTGTGTGTGTGTGTGTGCGTGCGTGTGTGTGTGTGTGTGTGTGTTGGGTTGTGTGTGTGTGTGTGTTGTGTGTGGTTGTGTGTGTGTCGCTGTGTTGGTGTGTGTGTGTGTGTGTGGTGTGCGAATGATAAAAGCATTACTGATAAAGATACTGATGAGGATGATAGTAACAATAATAAAACTGATGACGAACAGAGGGACAGAGAGAGAAGGAGAGAGAGAGAGAGAGAGGGAGAGAGACAGAGAGAGAAGAGAGAAGATAGAGAGAGAGAGGAGAGAGAGAGAGAGAGGAGTGGGAGACGAGAGAGAGAAGAGAGAGAGACGGAGAAGGAGAGAGAGAGGAGAGAGCGAGAGAGCGAGAGAGAGGAGGAGGAGAGAGAGAGAGAGAGAGAGAGAGAGAGAGAGAGAGGCCATGT
>NC_051427.1:5004671-5012171 GCF_015228065.2 Penaeus monodon
TTCTGTCAGATCTGTTCATTTCTGTTTAGTTCAGTTCAGTTCCGTTCATTTCTGTTCACTCCCGTTTATTTCTGTTCAGTTCATCCACTTCCGTTCAATTTGTTCAGTTGTGTTCATCTCCGTTCATTTCCTCCCAGTTCCGTTCATTTCCGCTCACTTCCAATTCCAGTTTTCGTATTTCCGTTCACTTCCTTCAAATTTTCGTTTCATTTTGCCAGAAATTCGTGAATAACCGTCAGTTTCGTGATTCAGCGGCTGGCCTTTCAGTTCCGAATCACAAACGAATCGTTGTTTCGAACATCGCGTGTATTAGAGTTTGCTGTATGAAGACCTGATGATATAACGGACGGCGCTGATTGGCTGAGATCGCCGCTATAGATGACAGAGAATCGAAACGGTTTTAATCCTACAGAGTAAACGATCGAACACGGAATTTATTGTCGACGTGATGCTCGCATTAGTAAAGCGAAGGATCTTATCGGTTCGGGAGTGTATGAGAAATTATAGACGCCAGGGAATTTGTTTGTCCGCAAAGAAAAGGGAATTAAAAAAAAATTCCAGGCTGAAAATATGAATAAGTAAGAGATTCAATAAATACATAGATATGTGTGTAAAGGAGATAATCAGAATATTGATAAAATCAACATGAAAGTGAATTCAAATAAATTTTATATCATATAGAAACGTATATTATATAGAAACCGGTTCTCGTGAAATGGTAAAACGAAATCAATATATTCTTTAACAAAACACAACAAATTTAAATAATATGTAAATGGGGATTGCAGCGGGAATCCAGCATAGCATAGGAAGAGGATTATCTGTGAAACGACGATTAAAAGATTAAAGATTTTTTCAGTTGGCATTAGCTAGAAAAAAATAGTAACTAACATCTCTGGAATGGAAGAAAGAATAGTAACAGTGAAACGGACTCATTTTCTGAAGGAAAAGAAAGAACAATAACTGTGAAATTGCCTCATCTTTATAACGGAAGAAAGAATAGTAACTGTGAAATAGACTCCTCTCAAGAGGAGAAGGGAGAATAGTAACAGTGAGAAAGAAAGAATAGTAACAGGGAAACTGACATATTACTAGAAAGGAAAAAAGAGAAAAGTTGGAGATTTTATCCATTATGTATGTAGGTTGACTGAATATGTTAAGTTGATATTTAATCCAAAAAGATTTGAAATAGTCCAGGAAAGTTGTCCGAGAAGTGGTACTGCTTTAATGAATAATTTCATTCTAAGTGTAGTCATGACATTCATATAATCATTAGTTTTTTCAATTGCTTTTCCTTTTGACATTTTATTATCATTGTTGTTGTTTGGTAATATTATCATGAATCGTATTCCTTGTGACAAATGTAAAAAAAAGGTATGAATGAGAAGAGAAAAGAGGTGTATTTAACCGGTTTCGAATATATTTGACGAAGCTCTATTCGAAACCGGTTTAATGCATTCTATTGTGAAAAGAGATTCGTTCTCATTCATAAACTTTTTGTTATCATCATCATCAATATGGTTATTATAATCATTATTATCGCGTTGTGTTATCATTTTTATCGTTGCTGATGTTATTGTCATCATTTGCGTTGTTGTTTATATATATTATTACTATTAATCATATTGTTATTATTATCATCATTATCAATGTCATTGCCATTATTACTATTGCTATTTTTCATTATTACCAGTTTATTTTTGTATCAGTGTTACAAGCATTATCATTTTTATCATTAATTAGTAATGTTTTTTGTTGTAAGTATAGTGCTATATTATATATTACCATCAGAGCAATTAAAAAGACAGTTACTCGTATAAAACCGATTTTATATAAAAAAGAAAAAAAAACATAAGAATTGGTATTTGTCATTATAATTGTTTTTGCTATAGATCATTATTATTGTTGTTGTTGTTATCATGATTATCATCATTATCATTACTTTCTAAAATCGTTCTTATTATCACCATAGTTTTTTATTGTTTATTATTATCATTTCTATTATTATTGGCGTTATTGTATTAACTAATATTGTTATTATTTTTGTTGTTAATTACAATTATTGTTATAGTTATTATTCTTATTATCATCGTCATCATTATTATCATCATCATCGCATTAGTACTTAGTATCCTCCTCCTCTTCTTTCTCCTCCTCCTCCTCCTCCTCCTCTTCCTTCCCCTCCTCCTTCTCCTTCTCCTTCTCCTCTTAGTTTCATTATCAAACTATTATTATAATCATTTGGTCGCTACTCTTAATATTGCCACTATTACTATTACTATCACCATAATTAATCTTAGCATCACAACCAAAACCGCATGTTACCACATCTATTCCAACAGACCCTACGAATGACTATGATACGTGTATATATATATATATATATATATATATATATATATATATATATATATATATATATATATATATACAAACATATATATATATATATATTAGGGAGAGAGACAGACAGACAGACAGAGAGATAGTAATAACAGTATGATTAATTTATATATGATCACAAGTTACGTCATTAACTCATCGGATATCGAAAGTATACATGTAAATTTAAATTCTTAGGAAAACCGAAATGCACAATAAGTAATGAAGGAATTATTGAGAGATAGAACGTACGTATTATTTGAAAAAGGCGACTTCTGTGTCTCTTGAAAGCTAATGTTAATATTAACTTTCGACGTTAGAGTATGATTGAGGAAACTGATAATGATGATGACGGTAAGGATAATAAAAATGATAATGATAACAGTGATGATGATGATGATGATGACGGTAAAGATAATAAAGGATGATAATGATACTGATGATGATAACGATAAAGATAATAAGGTTGATAATGATAAAGGTGATGATGACGATAAGGATTATATGGGAAATACTGATAACAATGATCGTAACAAAGGTAATGAAAGTGATAATTATATGATAATGATAATGAAAATAAAAGCAATGATAATGAAAATAAAAGCAATGATAATTATCATCATAAAGGCTGAAATTAAAAATGAAAACAAAAGTAATGATAATGATCATAATGAAGATAGTGAAATTGATAACGATATGGTAATGATAACAGTAATAATGATGATACTGGTAACAGTGGTGATAATCATTATAATGATAATGATAGTAATCAAAATGATAATAAGTTAACGATAATAACGATGATGATTATAATGATATAATAATAATAATAATCAATGATAACACCAGGAACAACAATAAAGGCGATGAATAAATGAAAAAAGATAGAAAAGTGAATGGAAATGGAGGAAAATAAAACTGAATATTCGCCATGGCGTGATGCAGCCCGATAGAAGCGGAAGTAATGTGCGAAAATGAGGTATGAAGGCTAATGCTTCGATGTGATAAAAGCTCGAACATTCCTGGCGAACCTGTTATCAAGGGCGTCTTCATTTTTCTCTCTATCTCTCTCTCTCTCTCTGTTTCTTTTTCGTTTCGGTGTCTTTCTTTCTCTATCTCTCTTTCTCTTTTTCTCTTTCTCTCTCTCTCTCTCTCTTTCTTTCTTTGTCTCTCTTTCTTTCTTTGTCTCTCTCTCTCTCTCTCTTTATCCCTCCCTCCCTCTCTCCCTCCCTCTTCCCCTCCACCCTATTCCCCCTTTACCCTCTCCCTCCCTCCCTCCCACCCTACCCCTCTCTTTTTCCATTTTCCATTGCCTTCTTTATAAATAATAAACAGACAAAAAAAAAAGCTTGACACCCATTGCATGTCCTTGTCTGGCACTCTGGTCTCGGCTCTTGTTGAGTACGAAAACCTTATAGATCATGTTTTTTATTATTACGCCCCTTTAATATTGCACGAGGACTTGGAGCAACAGACCCGACCACGGTGTATAGGAGGCGACGGGCAACTGCGGCATAATATGTTGGTACGTGTTTGTCGGGGAGTATGTCAAAGCTGTTATTTCTTTTTCACATCTTTCTATTTTTTTGTTTTTTTTGTTGTTGTTGTTTCTTTATTCTTTATTTTCTTTTTTTTTTTTTGTTCTTTTTTCTGTTTTTCTCTCTTTTAATTTTTTTCTCTTTTTTTCCCTTTTATTTTTTTCTCCATTTTTCCCTTTTCGTTTTTTTTCCTATATTTTTCCCATTTCTGTTATTTTTCTTTCTTTTCTTTTTCTTTTTCATCGTTTCAATTTTCTTTTTTTCTTCTTCTTTTTATCGTTTCAATTCTTTTCTTTTCTCCTTTCTTTCTTCCTTTTTTTTTCCTTTTCGTTTTTTTTTTTCATATGTCGTCGCCGTAAGAACCTCCAAGCATAATGCATTACGTAACTGCAGTCATAAGGGAAGTTTACTTTTTTCGCGGAGCAGCTTTGATGTCGCCATTTAAACAAGGGTTAGAGGGAGGGAGGGGGAGGGGGAAGGAGATGGGAGGGAGGGGGGAAGGAGAGGGAGGGAGGGGGAAGGAGAGGGAGGGAGGGGAAGGAGGAGGGAGAGGGGAGGGAGAAGGAGGTGGGGATGGGGAGGGGGGAGGGACAGAGAGGGAGGTGTGAAAGGAGAATGAGGTGTGGAAGGAGGGGAGGTGGGGAGGGAGAGGAAGGGAGGAGGGAAGGAGAGGGATGGGGATAGATGGAGGGGATAGAGGTGAGTAGTCGAAAGGTGAGGTGAGGGGGGAGATAAGGGAGGTGGAGTGAATAGATGAGGGGGTACGTAGAGGGAAAGTGAAGGGGGTAAGGGAGGTTGAGGGGAGAGGGGAGGGGGTTGAGTGCAAGGGAAAAGAGGGGGGAGGGGCGGTGGAGGGAGGGGAAAGGGAAGACTGGGTGGGTGTAAGGGTTGGCTCGGGTGGAGGGGAAAGGGAGAGGGGACGTGGTGGTGGGTTAAGGAACAGGAGAAAAAAGAGGTAAGGAGAAGGACGACATAAGGTAAAGGTACGAGGAGAGGGAGGAGGAAAAGGAGAAGGGGGTGGGGGAGGAGGAGAAGGAAGAGAAGAAGGAGAAGGAGCAGGAGGAGGAATAAAAATTCGGGCGTGGGGTGGGGGTGAAGAGTAAAAGGGATTTTCCACATTCTGGGCATATTATACCCGCCCCTCTGCCAATTACGTAGAGGTTTATAGTGTGGGATAAGGACCTTTTTCCCTCCCTTCGTCCTCCGCTGCACGAAAGTTCATATCCCGTAATTTGGATTTCAGGTCGTCATAAAGATGGCCAGGGAGGTTCATACCCTTTGGAATTAATGATATTACAGTCATGAGGAAAGTTATATATATATATATGTATTCCAGAGCTGCGAGGAATCATTCAGTTCAATGGATTTTTTACCATCCCGCGGTTATTTATATATTTTGTAATGAGGCGAGTCATACTTGATAAACTTCTTTTTATGAGGATATTTTTACATCCTAATTACATTGCGTAAAGCAGAATTCTTAAACGAGGTTTTTTTCCCTTATTCTAGGTAAGATATCTATGTTAGACTCTTGCTTATGAGAATAATGAGTTTCCTTGCATGGTGAAGTCTTAATAATGACGACAATTACACGTTTATAAACTATTTAAAGGTATGCTATAAACACAAATGTTGCATGACAAAAATTCTACACATTGCAAGCACTATTAAGAAACGTATTTGTAATCCACCGTAGAAATAGTTTCATGGAGGCATTGTCGTCCTAATCACGTTCTATCATTAGGTTGTGTATTTCGTATTGGAAGAAGGATAATACAATCCCCATAAGGACAGTTCTCTCCTGCCATTGGTGACAGAGCTTTGATCCCATAAGAACGATAAAATTCCCGTGAATGAATTGATTCGTGTTGACAAGAGAAATCGTAAGTGTTCTAAGCTGTGATATGTTTATTATGCATGCTGTGTTTAGCTTTTAAATATGTTATCTTTATGTTGTTGTTTTTTTCTCTCTTCTTTTTTTTAAGTCATGTCGAAAATAATGATACGGTATTTATGTCTAAACTTCTGGAGAATTACGAGGCTATCGATCAGGAAAAAAGTACCTCGAAAGTTATTGTATTTCTGTTACTGTATTATTTTTATAGTCAATAAAGTTTGGTGTATTTTAAAACCTTTTTTAATGAAAATAGTTTCTGTCGAGTTCAGTGTATTGATCTCTGGTTGGTAACACGGAGCACGAGGATCCTTAATGATTTACTGAAGAGCGAGGGACTTACGATAACAAAGAGAGAATATACTGCGTTGTTATGAGTAAAACGTGTACCCCTGTAGTGTATAATCCACTTAATATTGCCATGACATTCGGTATGGGTTATGTTGGCCCGATGATGATGGCGTGTGCGTTCTGGCTGTTAGTGAGTTAATATTGTGTTTCTGTTTGGCGTTCACATTAATGAGAGAATCATACGAAAGTGAATTCTAAATCCACTGGTGGTGGTCATTCCCTTTGCTGCTATATGTAAATTAGTATTAGGTGTGTTCATTGATTAGGGTGACGTTTCACGTTTCAACCTGGTCCTCGTAATTAATTCTATATTTTAAAGGAAGGTCACAGTCCGACAGTGAGAGAGAAAATGTTTTTTTGAGTTCGTGTTTAAGTAATGGTGAAGATAGCACACACGCAAAGAACAAGGAGAAAGAAAAATATGCTTGAAGATACAAGGTTTTTGTTTTATGGAATGCCTACACACACATATAGACACATTCACATACACACACACTCACATATATAAATATATACAATATAGAATGCTTATAAGATACGAACAGTATAGCAAAGACATGCAAACCTCTCTTTTAAGGTTTTTCCAAAAAGCAAAGCTACCACGGAGCTGACAAGCACCCTCAGCGGGCATGTGACTGAGAATTTACAACCCTCGGTCCAGGCAAGAGGTGAGTGGAAGACTTGAACACGAAAGGGGGGACCCGAAGGTATAAGAAAGTGTGGCTAAGAGGTTGTCATCCCTTCCCTCTCCCCTTCCCCTCTCCCTCTTCCCCTCCTCCTCTTCCCTCCTTTCCTCCCCTTCCTCCACTCCTTTCCTCTCGAACTACAGGTGTGTGAAGAGACCGAGGGAAGAGGGTTAAAGAGGGTAAAAAGTTTTGCAAATGGCACGGGGAGGTGGAGTTAAACGCAGGGGGAAGGGGGTGAGGGGAGAGGAAGGGAGGGAGGGCTCACTAAGGGTAGAAAGGGAAAGGGGTCTCACAAAGAGGGAGTGGAAGTGAGAGCTGACGAAGTGGAGAAAGGAGAAGGAAGGCTGATACTGGGAGAAACGATGAGGAAAGTAAAAAGAGAGAAAAGGGAGAAGAGAGCTGACAAAGAGGGAGGTCGGCTGACTAAAGGGAGAAGAGAGAGGAGAGCTGACAAAGGAGAGAGAGGGTAAGGAAGGCCGACAGGGAGGGAAGAGTAGAAGAGCTGACACAGATGAAGAAGGCTGACTTAAGGAAGAAGAGAGGAGAGAATGGAGAACGAAAACTGATAAGAGAGAGAAATGGGTAGGAAGGCTGACACAGAGAAAAAGGCTGACGAAAGGAAGAAAGAGGAAACAGAACAAAGGAGAGG